>NC_045959.1:17424286-17590115 GCF_010909765.2 Amblyraja radiata | reverse complement strand
CTGGCGAGGATGCGACTATTTCTCCGAGTTGCGGCCTTGCTCCCCCCCCTCTTCATGGCCTACCACTGGATCGGAGCGGCCTTTCCTACTGGAGACCGGGGACCGGACCAGAGCTTCGGCAGCGGCGGCGTGGCGCTGGATTCACCGCGGAGCGGGCGATACCTACCTGGATCGCCGTTTAAAGCTCCGGAGCATTGGGCCAATATCGCGGGGCTGTGGTACGCGGAGCTCCCAGTGCGGGCGGCGCTGACCGACATCGTGGAGTCCCCGGGGCCCTTTGCCGAGGGCCGCCAGTGTGAATCTCCGCCCGGCGCGGCCGGGAGCTGCGGAATCCGGTGGGAAGCGGTCATTTTGGAGGTCTAAGCGCTGAGGTTGGCCTCCCGTTCTGACGTCGGAGTGCCAACATCCCGGCGAGCGGGCCTGAGCGGCGGGCTGCCCGTAGCAGCGACTGCGGAGTGCTCCGGAGGCCCCGACCACGGGTGAACATCAGAGGAAGATGACTGACTTCCCTCACAGTGGGGAACTTTGATTCCGCTGTGTGGGGATGTTTCATGTTGAACTCTATCGTGTGTTGTGTTCTTTATTTTATTGTATGGCTGTATGGTAATCACATTTCACTGTGCCAACTGGCAGATGTGACAAATAAATGTATCTTGTATCTTGTATCACAGGTGCCCTCCATAATGTTTGGGCCAAAGATCCATCATTTATCTATTTGCCTCTGTACTCCACAATTTGAGATTTGCAATAGAAAAAAATCACGTGGTTCAAGTGCACATTTTAACAGAGCTCGAAATTAGCGGTTGCCAATGGCAACCTACAATCCCGCCGGGCAACCTAAAAGTCGTGCCATTTTGCCTGGCCTGGTAAGCACCGGGCCACCTATCGTTTAATTCTGAGCGGGCTCTCTCTCTCTCTCTCTCTCTGTCACTCTCTGTCACCGCCCGCCACCCATATCCGTGTCCGGGCCGCAGGGTCTCCGCCTCCGCTCTCTCCTCATCTGCCGGCAAGGTCGGCTGCCTTACACATGTGTACAACCACGGCCAGCACCAAAGATCCTACAGCGAGGATCGTTGGCCAGCACATCGTCGGCCGTGGTTGTGCGCATGTGCCACCCTGCATATGCGCACTGCCACTTCAATTGGTCGGCGTCGGCCACTTTCTCCCTCCCTTTGCATTGTGGGAGATCTGGCCACCATTGCTGTCCGGTCGCCGCCTCGCCGCGCCCGCTGAAAACCAACGCAGAATCACTCCCTGGTGCTGGAGTAACTCCCTGGAGTAACTCTTGCTTCTTGGTTTCCTGGTCTTCCAAAAATATTCCAAATGGAATTTAAACTGGAGGTGGACCCTCCATCACCAAACTCCAAACTCTGAAAATTAACAGCCTATTGCATTTTATCTGTTTATTTATTGTGTATATATATGGTTTATGGTATATAGACACACTGAACTTTTATCTCCTGTTCTGTATTATGTTTACATATTCTGTTGTGCTGCAGCAAGCAAGAATTTCATTGTCCTATCTGGGACACATGACAATAAAACTCTCTTGTCTCTTGACTTGGACTTAAGCAAAAAACGGTTCTTGGGGAAAAAAAGAGCTACCTTAAATTTAATTGCGTCTGGTTGGGTACCTATGGTAGGGTGAAGACTATTCCATGCTTTAATTGTGCGGGGGAACTCCATGCAGCCGCCAGCATCTCTGGAAGAAATTGGGTGACGTTTCAGGTCTTTAGATTTCCTCTGGTTTTAGTGTTTTTAGTTTAATTTAAAGATATAACGTGGAAACAGGCCCTTCGGCCCACTGAGTCCACACTGACCACCGATCACCCGTACACTAGTTCTACCCCACACATCAGCGACGTAAGTCAAGAGTCAAGAGTGTTTTATTCTCGCACGTCCCAGTTAGAACAATGAAATCCTTACTTGCAGCAGCAATGAGATACTGTATTATAATTTTGCTGCATGTCATTGTGGTATATATCATGTGTTGATTGGTGAATATGTTTAGTTTGTGACTTTATTTGAAGCAGAAATAATATGTGAATGCTTCATTGACCATAATTCTGACTGGTAACTACGCACTTCGTCCAAGCACATTATCGCACGCGTGATGCAAGCCGTCTTAAATGACCACCTAAACTGTCATTTGGCAACTTAAAAAGCTACCAAGGTTGCCCGGCTGGCAACAGAGGAAAGAAATTAAGTGAGAGCCCTGCAAGGTGTATAATATTTTTGACACTGTCATAGGCCTTTCTTACATTTGCTGTCACAACGCACTGTAGTCTCTAAACAACCATTCAGTAATTTTCCTTGCCCTCCATTTCAGAATAATAGTTAACTCGACACGAGCATTGGCAATAGATAAATAAATAAATAGATAAATAATCTGGTAGACTATCTTCCTCTAGTCGTGGGGGTGGGGGATTGGGGAGGGGGCTCACAAGTGGAACAGCTTAGGGCCTATCTTCATCTAAATCCGGGAATGTATATATGGGAACATGGAAAAGACAACTACTCGCAATCAAAGTAACTTTGTTCACAATGCCTTGGATCCATTCAGTTTATCTGCGGGCAGTTTGCAAACAAACTATCTAACAGTGAAATGATTTACTGTGGAAAACCACTCTATCCTTTTCCTTTCCTTGTGACCTGATGCTGGCAGTGTACAAAGTGTGTGGTTGTTATTTGTGGCATAGCCCGCCCGGAGACTATCGGGAACGCATGTACAACATTGAACTGTATTAGCACAGAAATCAGACAGACCCTCTGTTGAAAGGGAAAACAAGCCTGTGTTCGGACTCAGCTTCAGACACTGCGGCTGCTGTGGTCTGTCAAGCTCATTATTTGTCAATGATGGACTGAGGAAGATCATTGTTGTTGCTGACCAGTGATTGTCAGCTTGCAAAAATCGGAAGGATCTTTGAAAGGGAATGAGAGGGAAAGATAGTTTTTCCACTTCAAATTATTTCGGGCAGCACAGTGGTGCAGCGGTAGAGTTGCTGCCTTACAGCACCAGAGACCCGGGTTCAATCATGACTACGGGTGCTGTCTGCATGGAGTTTGCACGTTCCCCCGTGACTACGTGGGTTTTCTCTGCGTGCTCTGGTTTCCTCCCACACTCCAAAGACGTACAGGTTTGTAGGTTAATTGGCTCCGGTAAAAATTCTAAATTGTCCCTAGTGTGTGTAAGATAGTGTTGGTGTATGGTGATCGCTGGTCGGCACAGACTCGGTGAGCTGAAGGGTTTGTTTCCTCATTGTAGCTCTCAATCAAACTAAACTAAGCTTATAGGGTTGGCTTTTAGACAAGTGGGACAGGTGGTCCCATTAATATCTGCTCCAATGTTTGAAGCCCAGGCCACTTGTGATTGTTGTTCGCATAGTGGAATTTTGGGCATGTGATATCAAAGGACATTAAGCATGGTTAATGGGATATCAATGCAGTTCTTCCTTTTATTCACTGGAGTTTAGAAGGATGAAGGGATATCTTATAGAAACATATAAATTTATAAAAGGACTGGACAAGCTAGATGCAGGAATATTTTTCCCAATGTTGGGCGAGTCCAGAACCAGGGGCCACAGTCTTAGAATAAAGGGGAGGTCATTTAAGACTGAGGTGAGAAAAAACTTTTTCACCCAGAGAGTTCTGAATTTATGGAATTCCCTGCCACAGAGGGCAGTGGAGGCCATGTCACTGGATGGATTTAAGAGAGTTAGATAGAGCCCTAGGGGTTAGTGGAGTCAAGGGATATGGGGAGAAATCAGGCACGGGTTATTGATAGGGGACGATCAGCCATGATCACAATGAATGGCGGTGCTGGCTCAAAGGGCCGAATAGCCTCCTCCTGCACCTATTTTCTATGTTTTGGTGACCCTGCTTCCCACTATAATGTTTTCTTCCCACTGGAAGAAAGCCAAGGGAAGTAGTCGACAATTTATTGTAACTATCTTAAACCACATATCCACACGCCAACAAATTCAGTTAATGGGAGCAGAATTCCACAGAATAAGATCGGGAGACAAGAAAGAGAAAATGCTGGAAAAACTCAGCAGATATGTGGAAAAAGAAATATTGATGCTTCAGATCAAAGATTAGTTGTTAAAAAGGGTCCATGTTTTCTCTTCCCCATTTCGATTAAAGTATTTTCAACCTGAGACAATAAATGTTTCCATTTCGATGCTGCCTCACCTGCTGAATGTTTCTAGTATTTTCTGTTTTTATCTCAGATTACCAGCATCTGCAGTATTTTTTTCATTTTAATGTAAGATTGTAGTCTCTACGATGCTAAACATTTGTTATTGAAGCTTTATTGAAAACTGATGTTTTAAAGTTTTTTCTTCTAACTCCTCTTGGATGTTCGAATAATAGCTAATTATATTTTTGCACTGGTATGGAAATGGTATATTTTATCATGTGGCATCATTATCCTTCAATAAGACTCAATTTTGAATATAAAAGTGAGGCAATGTTGCCAGAATTCTCAAAGACCATTACAAACGTTCAAATTATTTTGGAAGTCTAACCGTTGTTATACTTCTATAGTCCAGCAGGAGGATTCCAGTGGTATCCCAACCTGGTTGACCTGCTGTCGATGTCCAGCATATTCAGTGTGAGAAAATTTCCAAACTCATGGCACTCTGTCTCTCTCCTTCCCCTACCCTACCAGATACCTCCCCCTGACAGAAATGTCTTAGTATTCTCTGCCACCATGCCCTTTAGCGTTAATTTTCACTAAAGTAAGTAACAAGGGTAGAACCATCAATAAAACATCTTTTGTTAAAGCAAATCATTACCCAGATACCGTCAGTGACTGGTACACCAATGTGTCAAAGGTCCTAAAACTGCAGTGAATCCCTTTAAGAATAGTAATAAACCCTTCTGGTTCATGCATATATTACGTCATGCACAAAATGAAGCAGTGGCACAACTGGTAGAGCTGCTGCATCACGATGCCAGAGACCCAGGTTCAATCCTGACTTCATTGCTGTGTAACTCTTCCTGTGACCCCTATGGGTTTCCGCTGGGTGTTCCCGTTTCCCCCATCATCACAAAGCCACGTGGGTTTGTAGATTAATTGGCCTCTGTAAATTGCTCCTGGCGTGTAGGGAGTTGATGTGAAAGTGGGAAAACATAGAACTAGTGATACCTGTGTCTCCTCCATGGCCAGAGCGAGCAACACCGGAAATTGGAGGAACAGCACCTCATATTCCGCTTGGGGAGTCTGCATCCTGCGGGCATGAACATTGAATTCTCCCAATTTTGTTAGCCCTTGCTGTCTCCTCCCCTTCCTCAGCCCTCGGGCTCCTCTTCCTCCTTTTTCCTTTCTTCTCCCCGCCATCCACCATCAGTCTGAAGAAGGGTTTCGGTCCGAAACTTTGCCTATTTCCTTCGCTCCATAGATGCTGCTGCGCTCGCTGAGTTTCTCCAGCATTTTTGTGTACCTTAGAACTAGTGATGGTTGGCATGGACTGAGTGGGTTACAGGGCCTGTTTCCATGCTATATCTTTCAATCAATCAATCAATCAATATGCACAGTTAACTATGCACATGTATAAAAAAATACAGCTAACTGTTTACAGTGAAGGCTATAGAATTATAAACTTACACATTTCTTTAGGTCCCGTTGACAACAAACTTAAACCAATTAACCAAACACAACCTCTCAGTGTCTATTCCAGTTTATGATTGTTCCCATAAATCAAATAAGATTCACACACTGAACTCTTATCCTGTTAATTATGCATAACTGTGACAATGTTGTATAATATATTATCAAAATATCAACTAACCATACAGGTTAATAATGCTTGTTAACTATAGTATTAACAATTATACATTGTTTTCAATATATTGCCAAACACAATACACACAACCATATCATTTCCTATTTTGATTCCTTTCCACCTTCATGTCTAGTTTTCCTGCCTCACATCCAGTCTTCCTGTTGGCAATGAACTCTTTCCTGTTGTCCCTGTTGAAATGAGCAAGTCCTCGCCTCTGTCCTTCCTTTTCTAGATTATTTCCAAAACTTGCAATTCAGCCATAATGTTATTTTGTTTCTGTTGCTGCATTTTGGCCGTGCTGTGTAGGGGATCAAGCCTGGCCTAGTATCACTTGTGGGACCTCTGGAACTCCTGAATCACCTCCACAGTTAAGTGCACTGTTCCCATAATGTGAGCTTCTGTCAACAGAAACACTATAGACATTACATTCCTCACCAGGATTTGCTCACCAGACGACCTAACTAGTTTGCCACAGCACCTCACACCAAATTCATATCATTCCTTTTCCATAGATCCCAGTAAAACCACAGTTGTCCTCACACTGATTGTCTGCTGGTGTCACTGGGCAAGCGCTGCCTGAGAACCACTTGCTAGCAAGGACTGTTAATATTCCTTTTGCTAAATGGCTATCCAAATGATACTCTGAACTTAGGTTGCTTGCAGTGGGTTGACCTGCATTGTGGGGATCTCACCAAGGTTAATATTCCTGGTTTTTTGATGTATTCTTCCTTAGATTGGTCTTTCCACCTTGTATTGTTTCTGCATCCTGGTGAAGACACCTTCTGATCCAAAGATCTCAGTGTCTTTGTAATACTTGTTGACGTAACCTATAAATCCTGCTAGCGGGCATTCGAGCAGTCAACATGGCAAGTCCATGGCTTCCCAAAAACTGATCCTAATATTCACATTCCCTTTCAGGTTACTCTTGTCTAACAACATCTGCAATGATATAAGAAGTTGTGTTTAACTTTGATTCCATGACAGAGATGCTCAAACATGTCTTACACCCTGCTGCTTTATCAAGCTCTTCTTGCTTCTGTGATATGACAATATTTGTCATACAGTTCATAGCAAGACCGTTAACAACATTAATGTATAGATGGATCTTGGAGTTCAAGTTCATAGCTCCCTGAAAGTGGCAACACTAGTAGATAGAGTTGTAAAGAAGGTGTATCTTATAAAAACAAGGAACTGCAGATGCTGATTTACAAAAAAAGACACTAGGTGCTGGAGTAATTCAACGGGTCAGGCAGCATCTCTGGAGAACATGGATAGGCGATTAAGTCAGGACCTTTCTTCAGACTGCTGAACTCCTTCAAAGTAAACATATCCGAAGAAGATTTCGCAGTGGGGCAATAAAATGTAGAAATAAGGAACTGCAGATGCTCGTTGCAGCTTTGTTAAACTTTGATTGTGCCGTATTTGGAGTATTGTGTACAGTTCTGCTCTCCCCATTACAGGAAGGATGTGGAGTCTTTGGAGAGGGTGCAGACGATGTTTACCGGAATGTTGCCTGGATTAGAGGGTAATAGCCATAAGGGGAGGTTGGATAAACTTGAATTGTTTTCTCTGGTTGGCTGAGGAAAGATCTGATAGAAGTCATATGAGGAAAGATTGAAAAGACTAGGCTTGTATTCACTGGAGTTTAGAAGGATGAGGGGGCATCTTATAGAAACATATACAATTATAAAAGGACTAAACAAGCTAGATGCAGGAAAAATGTTCCCAATGTTGGGCGAGTACAGAACCAGGGGCCACAGTCTTAGAATAAAGGGGAAGTCATTTAAGACTGAGGTGAGAAAAAACGTTTTCACCCAGAGAGTTGTGAATTTGTGGAATTCCCTGCCACAGAGGGCAGTGGAGGCCAAGTCACTGGATGGATTTAAGAGAGAGTTAGATAGAGCTCTAGGGGCTAGTGGAATCAAGGGATATGGGGAGAAGGCAGACACGGGTTATTGATTGGGGACGATCAGCCATGATCACAATGAATGGCGGTGCTGGCTCGAAGGGCCGAATGGCCTCCTCCTGCACCTATTTACTATTTTTCTATATTTTCTATGTTTCTAAGTATATAAAATAATGAGGCATAGGTAGGGTAGACAATCAGAACCCTTTTCAAAAGGTGGAAATGTCGAAGCTAGTCTTTAAGGCATAGCATTAAAATAGGCGGGGCGAAGTTTAATGGAGATGTGCTCCGCAAGTTTTTTACACAGTCCTGACCACATGACATAAGATTTTCCATCTCTTTCGTGCACTTTGTCTCATTGTTTTTGATGATGTAGCCAGCAAGAGGAATATCATCAATTAACTTAAAGATTGAGTAGCCATTCTACTTGGCCAGATCACCATGTGTGCAACCCTGAGGGTCAGGGTGGAGAAAATGTTATGAGCTATTCCCCAACGCCAAGGTCGAGATGTTTTGGGGTGAGTTTATTCGTTATTATGACATTGAAGGCTGATCTGTAGTCATAAATAGCATCCTGACACATGTCTGATATTGTCAAGAAAATGCAGAGCTGAATGTAGTGCAAGAGTGATGGATTCCTCGGAAGACGTATTTTTTTCTATATGTAAATTGTAAGAGGTCTAGATTGTCCAAAAAATAGTGCAAATGTGGTTCATTACTAATCTAACAAATCACTTCATTAGGGTCAATGTTAGAACCACAGTGTGGTAGTTATTGGGATAGGTCACTTTATTTTTCTTGGGACTGGAATACCGGAGGTGACCTGAGGCAGATGACCCTCAGCACTGTTGCTCCTCAGGGTTGTGTGCCAAGCCCCTTGATCTACACCCTGTAAACCTGACTATGTGACCATCTTTAAGTTCACGACGATACTACTCTTGTCGGCTGGTTCAACAACAGCAATGAGATGACGTACAGGAAAGAGAACTAGAGTTTGACGATATCAGTGAAGAATGTGGCTGGTTGGTTGGCACAGACTTTTAGAACCTGTCCAGGGACTCCATCTGAGTCTACCTTTCCAAGAATTTACTTTCATGAAAGCACATCTGATATCAGTCACCTTGGTGTATGGGACAGAAGGATGGGGGAACATATTCTCACTTTCCTATAATAAAAATAAATGTCACTCGGATAACATCTATCAGTAATTTCTAAACCAATCACCGCTACAAACTGTGCTGTTGTACAATGCTTTCCCATGCACCTACAGGAGAAGCAATGCCTCGCCTTATACCTCTTCCCTCAAATCCATCCAGAGAGCCTGACAGTCCTTACAGGTGAGACAGAGGTTCACGTGCACCTCCTCTAACCTCATCTACTGCATTCAGTGTTCCCGATGTGGGCTCCTGCACATCAGTGAGACTATGCGGAGACTAGGTGACCGTTCCGCTGAACACTTAAGCTTGGTCCACCAAGGCCTACTGGATCTCCCCGTTGCTAACTCCATTTAATTCCCATTCTGACCTTCCTGTCCTGTGCCTCCATTGCCAGAGTGAGGCCACACACAAATTGAAGGAACAGCACCTCATATTCCACTTTAGTAACTTACAGCCCAATGGTATGAATGTAGATTTCTCTAATTTTAGGTAACTTCTACATATACTCCCAACCAACCCCCTCCCCTCACTAAACCTCCCCCGCCCCCTCCTCCACTAAAAGTCAATTAGCCAGTTCCACAGTTTACAAAGATGTATCCCACTTGGGATCACACCATCCCTAGCGAACAATTGGCCTATTAGGGAACCACTCAGGGCATCTGTTATGCTGGTCTTTTCTTGCTTCCAGTTCCCTCAGTCTGAAGAAGGGATCCGACCCGAAACGTCTCAAGGTTTCAAGGGCTGTTTATTGGCACATGTACCAATTAAGGTACAGTAAAACCTGATTACCATACAGTCATATGAAAAAAAGCAACAAGACACACAACTACATAAAAGTTAACATAAACATCCACCACAGCGGATTCCCCACATTCCTCACTGTGATGGAAGGCAAAAAAGTCTAATCTTCTTCCCTCTTTACTCTCCCGTGGTCGGGGCAGTCGAACCATCCGCGATTGAAGTTCCCGCAGCCGGCGATCGAAGCTCCCGCGTCAGAGCGATCGAAGCTCCGTCGTCGGGGCGGTTGAACCTCCTGCGGCCTGGTGCTCCCGAAGTCATCCCTAACCAGGGACCGAGAGCTCCGCGATGTTAAGTCTGCAGGCTCCCGTGGTTGGAGCTTCCGAGGTCGGTCCCCAGCAGAGGCCGCCAGCTCCACGGTGTTAGGCCGCAGTGCAGATGGAGATATGATACGGAAAATGTCTCATCTCCATCGAGGTAAGAGATTAAATAAAGTTTGGTAGCATAAACCAGGCAGGCTTGCCTCCTACTGCTTTTTGGACTAATTGCAGGGATTTGAGCTGTGAAATTGTATGCACTGGTCTACCTTCCCCAGTTGCAAATACAGCAAATGACCATACTGTTTTATCAATGATCTATGCACAGTTGAATCAGTAACCAGTTCACACATCCAATGGCTGAGAACTAAGATAAACCTTTTATGGAAGAATATATATGTTTCCTGTTAGGGTCCCTCTGTTTATCTTAGGTGTAAACCAGCATCTCACACACACATCGACTCCTGTAGATCCCTTCGATGGTAAAAAATAATGGGTAATCTATTGCATGATTAAATAATTTGTGCTGTTTATTTTTAATTAAAGCAAGTGGTTGCTTAATGCATCAATGGAACACTTCCAAAATCTCATTCCAATGAATGTTTCTAGGCATGATTACCGTCATTTAACCCACTAACAGCTCTCGAGCATTGTACAATCACCTCCTTGCACTGTGATTACCCTCCCCACACTGTACTCCCAATCACCATTCTTACTCATCCCCCCCCAATCCTCAATCATCTCCCCTGCCTATCGTAACCATCAATACATCTACTGACTCCCGCAAACAGACCATCTCACAGTTACCACAGCCCTCCACATAGGGGGTTCCTCTCCCTCCCCCTTCCCGTCTTCTCTTCTCACAAACCTCGCCGAGCCGTCCTCTCTTTTCTCTCCTTATCCACTGTGACCCTCTTCCTCAGTGACTCTCCCACAGGATCTTTTACAAACCCCATTAGCTTCTGAATTTGCTCCCTCAGCAATCTCGCAATGGTGGGTAGTTGTGGCAAAAGGTCTTTGTATATATTTTCCCACATAAGGCAAATTCTGAGCAACATTAGGCCAAATGGACAATTTTCTCATTGGGAGCCTTGGACAAAACTGCTTTCCTTTCTGACGTGTTATAATTTCTAGGCCATTAAGCCTTGCTGCTCTTTTACTGTACAGGCCATTGGTGAGACCTCTCATCTGCAAGACTGTGTGCAGTTTTAGCTTTTATCGTAAGGAAGGACTCGCTTTGCATGGAGATAGGGGGGTGCAGCAGAGATTTACTGGATTGATCCCTGCAATGAGTTTATCCCAGTAGAGAATGAGTTAGATAGATCTACACAGGAACGTTTAAAAGATTAAGAAGATAAATCATTGAATGATCGAAACACTGCAGTGAATTCTCTGAGGCAGTTTCCTCAAACTGGACTGTGCAGAACCAACCCACAGGATGAGGTGTCAGACATTTTTAAGGCTGGCATCTAGAAGAATTTATTCACATCTTTCTTCAGTCGTGGCTGACCATGGGTGTTTCCAGGGTACTATTCCCTATATGGAGGATGCCTGTGCGTGACTGTATTTAACATGGGGAGACTGGTGCACAGACAGCCACCCCATGGTCCTTGACAGATCTGGGTCAGGATCCAGTGGCATGGAGTCCAAGACGACCAGAGACCCTTTTCTGCTGCAGCCTTCATCTGCCTTCCCAGCCGTTGTGACTCTCCACTAAGGTCAGCCATCATCCTCCGCCTGTTCCACCGTTGAGGTCTTGGTTGGATTGCTTTTTGTCAGAGACCTCCCCCTCGACCTTACCACCATGGGTGGCCCTACCAGGAGCACAGCTCCAGACAGCATCGCTCTCAGGATCTCAGGTGCACACAAGCTTCGCCACCACGACAAGATGACAATCACAATGGTTATGAAACTGATATTTAATTTAGTTTATTAGTTTAGAGATGCAGCATAGAACAAGGCCAATCGGCCCACAGTGCCCGCGCCGACCAACGAACACCTGTGCACTAACTCTATCCTACACACTAGGGACAATGTTGCAGAAGTCAATTACCATAAAAACCTGTACATCTTCGGAATGTGGAAGGAAACTGGAGCACCCAGAGAAAACCCACGCAGTCACAGGGGGGATGTACAGACAGCACCAGTAGTCAGGATCGAACCCGGGTCTCTGGCGTTACAAAGCAACAACTCTACTGATGCACCGTGGGGCCGCCATATTCTTTACTACAAAGAACAATTGCTCTAGATACCTTCATGACTTTAGCTTTAGAAGTATGAACACGTGAATCAAGGGATTTAATCAAGTTACATGAAAATTCAGAGGGAAACTGAGCCAAGTGCCATTCACTTGGGTGCAGCCAACTTTATCCTTTCCTACAACCGCCCCCTGCTGGTACGTTAGTACAACAGCAATGTGCAGCAACCTAACACAACAGACTGTACAAGATACTGCAGCCAATATACTGGAAGGCCTTAAAGCCCTCCGTTTCTTCCTCAACCGCAGAACCATCCAATTTCCCTCTACAAACACTGGTCTTCACTCTTAATAACTTCTCCTTCAACTCCTCCCACTTCCTCCAAGGCGTAGCTATGGGCACCTGCATGGGCCCCAGCTATGCCTGCCTCTTTGTAGGGTACGTTGAACAATCCCTGTTCCAGGCGCACTCTGGCCCTGTCCCCAAACTCTATCTCCGGTACATTGACAACAGTCAATGTTACCTCCTGCACCCATGCAGAACTCATGGACTTCATCAACTTCACCACCAATTTCCATCCTGCACTCAAATTTACTTGGACCATCTCGTTTCAGATCGAGACCCTTCTTCAGACTGGTTAGGGATAAGGGAAACGAGAGATATAGACGATGATGTAGAGATATAAAGATCAATGAATGAAGGATATACAAAAAAGTCACGATGATAAATGAAACAGGCCATTGTTAGCTGTTTGTTGTGTGAAAACAAGAAGCTGGTGCGACTTTGGTGGGGGTGGGATAAAGAGAGAGGGAATGCCAGGGTTACTTGAAGTGAGAGAAATCAATATTCATACCACTGGGACGTAAGCTGCCCAAGCAAAATATGAGATGCTGTTCCTCAAATTTGTGTTTAGCCTCACTCTGACAAAGTAGGAGAGCTAGGAAAGAAAGGTCTGTGTGGGAATTGGAAGGAGAATTAGTGTTTAGCAACCGGGAGATCTGGTAGGTTCAGGCAGACTGAGCGAAGGTGTTCCGATCGCTCAGTCTGTGTTTGGTCACGCCGATGTCAACACCTTGAACAACGGATACCATAGATAAACATAGAAACATAGAAATTAGGTGCAGGAGTAGGCCATTCGGCCCTTCGAGCCTGCACCGCCATTCAATATGATCATGGCTGATCATCCAACTCAGTATCCCGTACCTGCCTTCCCTCCATACCCTCTGATCCCCTTAGCCACATCTAACTCCCTCTTAAATGTAGCCAATGAACTGGCCTCGACTACCCTCTGTGGCAGAGAGTTCCAGAGATTCACCACTCTCTGTGTGAAAAAGGTTCTTCTCATCTCGGTTTTAATGAGGTTGGAGGAGGTGCAAGTGAACCTCTGCCTAACCTGAAAGGACTGTCGGGGTCCCTGGACAGAGTGGAGGGAGGAGGTATAGGGATAGGTGTTGCATCTTCTGCGGCTGTAGGGAGAGGTACCTGGGAAGGAGGTGGTTTGGGTGGGAAGGGATGAGTTAACCAGGGAGTTGCGGAGGGAACGGTCTCTGCGGAAGGTGGAAAGGGCTGGAGATGGGAAGATGTGGCTAGTAGTGGGATCCCGTTGGAGGTGGCGAAAACTTTGGAGGATTATGTGTTGTATGCGACGGCTGATGGGATGAAAGGAAAGGACTAAGGGGACTCTGTCTTTGTTGTGACTAGGGAAAGGGGGGGCAAGTATGGAGCTGCGGGGTACCGAGGAGACACGAATGAGGGCCTCATCTATGATGGGAGAGGAGAACCCCCGTTCCCTAAAGAATGAGGTCATCTCGGATGTCCTGGCATGGAACACCTCATCTTGGGTGCAGATATGAGGTAGACGGAGGAATTGGGAGTAGGGGATAGAGTCTTTGCAGGAAGCAAGGTGGGAAGAAGTGTAGTGGAGAAAGTTATGGGAGTCAGTGGGTTTGTAAACAGCTAACAATGGTCTGTTTCCTTTATGGTCGTTACTTTTTTTGCAGGTAGACAACAATGCTGGAGAAACTCAACGGGTGAGGCAGCATCTATGGAGCGAAGGAACAGGTGACGTTTCCTGTCTCGACCCTTCTTCAGACTGATGTGGGAAGAAGTAAGGAAGAGGCGGAGACAGTAGGTTGTCGGAGAGCTGGGAAGGGGAGGGGAAGGAGGGAGAAAGCAAGGACTACCTGAAATTGGAGGTCAATGTTCATACCGCTGGGGTATAAACTACCAAAGCGAAATATGAGGTGCTGCTTGTCCAATTTGCGGTGGGACTCACTCTGGCCATGGAGGAGGCCCAGGACAGAAAGGTCAAATTCAGAATGGGAGGGGGAGTAAAAGTGCTGAGCCACCGGGAGATCAGGTTGGTTAATGCGAACTGAGCAGAGGTGCTGGGCGAAGTGATCACCAAGCCTGCGCTTGGTCTCACCGATGTAGAGTAGTTGACACCTAGAACAGCGGATGCAATAGATGTGGTTGGACGAGAGGCAGTGAACCTCTGCCTCACCTGGAAAGACAGCTTGGGTCCTTGAATGGGGTCAAGGGGGGAGGTAAAGAGACAAGTGTAGCATTTCCTGCGGTTGCAAGGGAAAGTACCAGGGGAGGGGGTGGTGCGGGTGGGAAGGGACGAATTGACCAGGGAGCGGTCTCTGCGGAAAGCCGAAACGAGTGGAGATGGGAAGATGTGGCTAGCGGTGGGACCCTGTTGAAGGTGGTGAAAATGTCGGAGGATTATCTGTTGTATGTGACGGCTGGTGGGGTGGAAGTTGGAAGGTGACTTTTTTGCATATCTTTCATTCATTGTTCTTTATCTCTCTACACAGAGAGTGGTGAATCTCTGGAACTCTCTGCCACAGAGGGTAGTCGAGGCCAGTTCATTGGCTATATTTAAGAGGGAGTTAGATGTGGCCCTTGTGGCTAAGGGGATCAGAGGGTATGGAGAGAAGGCAGGTACAGGATACTGTTGGATGATCAGCCATGATCATATTGAATGGCGGTGCAGGCTCGAAGGGCCGAATGGCCTACTCCTGCACCTAATTTCTATGTTTCTATGTCTATGTTTCTACATCATTGTCCATATCTCTCGTTTCCCTTATCCCTAATCAGTCTGAAGAAGGGTCTCGACCAGAAACGTCACCCATTCCTTGTCTCCAGGGATGCTGCCTGACCCGCTGAGTTACTCCAGCTTTATGTGTCTAGGGAGTTAGATGTGGCCCTTGTGGCTTGAGGGATCGGGGGTATGGAGAGAAGGCAGGTATGGGATACTGAGTTGGATGATCAGCCATGATCATATTGAATGGCGGTGCAGGCTCGAAGGGCTGAATGGCCTACTCCTGCACCTAATTTCTATGTTTCTATCCTGGCCACACACTCATCTCACCACTGCCATTGGGAAGAAGGTCCAGGAGCCCGAGAACTGTAATGTCCAGGTTCAGGAACAGCTTCTTCTCCACAGCCATCAGGTTATTGAACACTACAACCTCATATGCTATGAACTACAATAGACAATTGTTATTATTATTATCGCACTGTTTTTTTCTGAGTTTTTGTTATATTATTTATTATGATTACATATTCTGTTGTGCTGCAGCAAGTAAGAATTTAATTGTTCTATCTGGAACATATGACAATAAAACACTCTTGACTCTTAGAAACATAAAAACATAGAAATTAGGTGCAGGAGTAGGCCATTCGGCCCTTCGAGCCTGCACCGCCATTCAATATGATCATGGCTGATCATCCAACTCAGTATCCTGTACCTGCCTTCTCTCCATACCCCCTGATCCCTCTAGCCACAAGGGCCACATCTAACTCCCTCTTAAATATAGCCAATGAACTGGCCTCAACTACCTTCTGTGGCAGAGAGTTCCAGAGATTCACCACTCTCTGCGTGAAAAATGTTCCTCTCATCTCGGTTCTAAAGGATTTCCCCTCTATCCTTAAGCTGTGACCCCTTGTCCTGGACTTCCCCAACATCAGGAACAATCTTCCTGCATCTAGCCTGTCCAACCCCTTAAGAATTTTGTAAGTTTCTATAAGATCCCCCCTCAATCTCCTAAATTCTAGCGAGTACAATCCGAGTCTATCCAGTCTTTCTTCATAAGAAAGTCCTGACATCCCAGGAATCAGTCTGGTGAACCTTCTCTGCACTCCCTCTATGGCAATAATGTCCTTCCTCAGATTTGGAGACCAAAACTGTACGCAATACTCCAGGTGTGGTCTCACCAAGACCCTATACAACTGCAGCAGAACCTCCCTGCTCCAAAACTCAAATCCTTTTGCTATGAATGCCAACATACCATTCGCTTTCTTTACCTCATCTATGGTATGCTGCACCTGCATGCCTACTTTCAATGACTGGTGTACCATGACACCCAGGTCTCATTACATCTCCCCTTTTCCTAATCGGCCACCATTTAGATAATAGTCAGCTTTCCTGTTTTTGCCACCAAAGTGGATAACCTCACATTTTTCCACATTATACTGCATCTGCCTTGCATTTGCCCACTCACCCAGCCTATCCAAGTCACCTTGCAGCCTCCTAGTATCCTCCTCACAGCTAACACTGCCCCCCAGCTTCGTGTCATCTGCAAACTTGGAGATGTTGCATTTAATTCCCTCGTCCAAATCATTAATATATATTGTAAATAGCTGGGGTCCCAGCACTGAGCCTTGCGGTACCCCACTAGTCACTGCCTGCCATTCTGAAAAGGACCCGTTTACTCCTACTCTTTGCTTCCTGTTTGCCAGCCAGTTCTCTATCCACATCAATACTGAACCCCCAATACCATGTGCTTTAAGTTTGTATACTAATCTCTTATGTGGGACCTTGTCGAAAGTCTTCTGAAAGTCCAGATATAACACATCCACTGGTTCTCTCCTATCCACTCTACTAGTTACATCCTCGAAAAATTCTATAAGATTCGTCAGACATGATTTACCTTTCGTAAATCTATGCTGACTTTGTCCAATGATTTCACCACTTTCCAAATGTGCTGCTATCCCATCTTTAATAACTGATTCTAGCAGTTTCCCCACTACCGATGTTAGACTAACTGGTCTGTATTCCTCGTTTTCTCTCTCCCTCCCTTTTTAAAAAGTGGGGTTACATTAGCTACCCTCCAATCCTCAGGAACTACTTCAGAATCTAAAGAGTTTTGAAAAATTATCACTAATGCATCCACTATTTCTGGGGCTACTTCCTTAAGTACTCTGGGAGGCAGCCTATCTGACCCTGGGGATTTATCGGCTTTTAATCCATTCAATTTACCTAACACCACTTCCCGGCTAACCTGGATTTCATTCAGTTCCTCCATCTCATTTGACCCGCGGTCCCCTGCCATTTCCGGCAGATTATTTATGTCTTTCTTGGTGAAGACGGAACCAAAGTAGTAATTCAATTGGTCCGCCATGTCCTTGTTCCCCATGATCAATTCACCTGTTTCTGACTGCAAGAGACCTACATTTGTTTTTACTAATCTCTTTCTCTTCACATATCTATAAAAACTTTTGCAGTCAGTTTTTATGTTCCCTGCCAGTTTTCCTTCATAATCTATTTTCCCTTTCCTAATTAAGCCCTTTGTCCTCCTCTGCTGGTCTCTGAATCTCTCCCAGTCCTCTGGTAGGCTGCTTTTTCTGGCTAATTTGTACGCTTCATCTTTTGCTTTGATACTATCCCTGATTTCCCTTGTTGTCCACGGATGTACTACCTTCCCTGATTTATTATTTTGCCAAACTGGGATGAACAATTGTTGTAGTTCATCCATGTAGTCTTTGAATGCCTTCCATTGCATATCCACCGTCAACCCTTTAAGAATTAATTGCCAGTCAATCTTGGCCAATTCACGTCTCACACCGTCAAAGTTACCTTTCTTTAAGTTCAGAACCATTGTTTCTGAATTAACAATGTCACTCTCCATCCTAATGAAGAACTCAACCATATTATGGTCGCTCTTGCCCAAGGGGCCACGCACAACAAGACTGCTAACTAACCCTTCCTCATTACTCAGTACCCAGTCTAGAATAGCCTGCTCTCTCGTTGGTTCCTCTACATGTTGGTTTAGAAAACTATCCCGCATACATTCCAAGAAATCCTCTTCCTCAGCACCCTTGCCAATTTGATTCACCCAATCTATATGTAGATTGAAGTCACCCATTATAACTGTTTTACCTTTGTTGCACGCATTTCTAATTTCCTGTTTGATGCCATCCCCAACTACTACTGTTAGGTGGCCTGTACACAACACCCACTAGCGTTTTCTGCCCTAGTGTTTCGCAGCTCTACCCATATCGATTCCACATCCTCCAAGCTAATGTCCTTCCTTTCCTGTGCGTTAATCTCCTCTCTAACCAGCAACGCTACCCCACCTCCTTTTCCTTTCTGACTATCCCTCCTGAATATTGAATATCCCTGGATGTTCAGCTCCCAGCCTTGGTCACCCTGGAGCCATGTCTCCGTGAGTCCGACTATATCATATTCATTAATAGCTATCTGCACATTCAACTCATCCACCTTATTACGAATGCTCCTTGCATTGAGACACAGCCTTCAGGCTTGTTTTTACAACACTCTTACCCCTTATACAATTATGTTGAAAAGTGGCCCTTTTTGATTTTTGCCCTGGATTTGTCTGCCTGCCACCTTTACTTTTCACCTTGCTACCTATTGCTTCTACCCCCATTTTACACTCCTCTGTCTCTCTGCTCACACATTTAAGAACCCCACCACCTCTTATTCTCTGTTTATTATTGTTTTCTTCTTTCCCCCCTACATGTTGGGTCTGAGTGCTTCCCTTCTCTGCCTCCTGCCTCACACACTGTCCACTAGCTTTCTCTATTTGAGTTTTCTCTTGACTTGACAAGCTTTGCACCATTCTGCTGTTATAAACTTATTATATCTACCCTTATGGTATTTACTCTATGAGCTTCATGCTAACAAGAATTGTCATTGCACCCTGGTGTATCGGATAATAAACTAATCTGTATCTATACTTTGTAGTCCAGGTTGCTTTGACATTGCCTCTGTTCTGCAGGCACCTTGATATCCAGGGTAAGTGGAGCAATGCTGCCCAACACACGCATCCTGCAGCCGCGCTCCTCCCAGAGGGACGGAGAGACGCTTGATTGACAATACCGGCGTTGCAATTGCGTGCGAGGTTACCATATGAACTGACGTGAAGCTGTTGTAAAACAGGCAGGTATTTCCCTTTCCCGTCTCTGCAAGCCGTCCAATTTGCGGCTGCCGGAGTGGATTCCACGTACACTTTTTGTTGTTGTTTTTAATTTTGCAGAACAGCGGGCCGGTTCTCCCGTGCATAGTTATCTTTGCAAGTGCAGTCGAACGAGAGATGGCTGCTTTTAAATCCTACTCAGCCTTCCCGCTGCTGCTTGCTCTTCTCCTGGGCGGTTTGGGGAGCTCCCTGCAAGAGCTGGACACAGTGGACGAACACAGCAAACACCTTTACAATGCGGAACTCTTCAGCCATGCAGTGCAGATGTCTCCTCACTTCATCATGTTCTTTGCGCCCTGGTAAAGTTTTCTTGGCACCTTGTTCTACTTCTGTTAATGGTGTATTGCATTTATTCTTTGGGGAAGGGGAATGCAAACGTTTAGGTACGGCTTGAATTCTCATCCGCCAACATGCAGATGCTATTTTGCAAATGGCATTTGTGGATAGCCAAGGAGGTCAATATTCAAAGTTCGCAGCCAGCTCCTGCTCAGAGCATTATCACAAATTCAGTGCTGAATGTTTTATTTTAGCGGGATAGTTTGCTAACCCCTTTGTTTGTACTGAATTTCATCTCCACCCATGTGGCCCGCTGTGTGTATACGTGGCACAGAATGAAAAGCAATGCAAGATCAAGTTACGTAACGTACATTTAGAAAAAGCTAGTCTAGTCCGTTTGTTTCGCGGGAGAGTCGTTGTTTATGGATTAGCGGCACCTTTGTCAAATCTGTGCTCAGTGAGTGGTTACTAGTGCGAAGATTTAACCTCGCTGTTGGAAGAAGTTCGAGACATATCTAAACCTTCCTCCCCCTCCACTTCCTGTTATACGTACAATGAAGAAATGAGAAGAGAGGGAGTTAGATGTGGCCCTTGTGGCTAAAGGGATCAGGGGGTATGGAGAGAAGGCAGGTACAGGATACTGAGTTGGATGATCAGCCATGATCATATTGAATGGTGGTGCAGGCTCGAAGGGCCGAAGGGCCTACTCCTGCACCTATTTTCTATGTTTCTATGAGCCACACAATTCATCACTCCAACCAGCCACACAATTGATCACTTCAAGCATCCTTCCCCTTCGTATGAATTGCCACATTCCAACGTTGGAATAAACTAAATCAGTAGATATAAAGAACTGCAGATGCTGGTTAATGCACGAAAGGACCCAAAGTGCTCGAGTAACTCAGCGGGTCAGGCAGCATCTCTGGAGAACATGGATAAGTGATGTTTCATGTTGGGACCCTTCTTCAGACTGATTTGGAGGGGGTGGGGGGAGAGAAGAATGCAGGGAAATGAGTGAAGCAGGACACAGCGTGGCAGGTAATGGTCAAGTTAGGCACAAAATGCTGAAGTAACTCAGCGGATCAGGCAGCATCTCTGGAGTAAAGGAATAGGTGACGTTTTGTGTCGAGTCCAATCTTCAGACTAAATGAAGAATTTAATTAAATGAGGAATTCAGACTAATGAAGAACGGTCTTGACTCGAAACAACACCTTTTCCTTTTCTCCAGATATGCTGCCTGACTTGCTGAGTAGCTCCAGCATTTTGTGTCTATCTTTGCATCTGCATTTCCTTCCTACACAGGTAACAGGTCAACATAGGCAAGGAGTTTTTGTGATAGGCAGATGGAACAAAGACCAGAGATAAGAAAGGAAGGTGTGAGATGGTTTGAAGAGTTGGGGTTTGTAAAGCCAGAGGGAGGAAAGGGGTGGAGGAGAGAAATAGCTGAGAGTCCAAGTAGGAGAGGTGGGGAAAAGAGGGAGAGTAAGGGTTTGGGGATCAATGAGAGGTTACCTAAAACTGGAGAATTCAATGTTCATCTCTGTTGGGTTGTAATCCAACCAAGTGGAATATGAGGTGCTGTTCCACCAGTTTGCCCAGGACAGATAGGTCAGTGTAAGAATGGGAAGAGGAGTTAAAATGGTTGGTAAACTTGAGATGCGGTAGGTCTTTGCAGACTGAGCGTAAGTGTTCAACGAAACGATCACCAAGAATACACTTGGCTTGCCCTTATACAGGAGGGCAGAAAGGTCGGTGTGGAATGGAAAGGGGAGTTAAAATGGTTAGTGACTGGGAGAAAAACAGAAAGGTCAGCGTGGGAATGGGAAGGGGTAAGGCAATTTTATTTTTACTCACAGGATGGTGGTTGTCTGGAATATGCTGCCAAGGGTGCTGGTAGAGGGACGAGATGGCATGTAACAAGATTTTAGACTGGCACGTGGATGTGCAGGTAATGGAGGAATGTGGATCGTGTGCCAGCTGGTGAGATTGACAGCCTTGTGTTTGACACGGACATTGTGGGCCGATGGGCCTGTTCCTGAGCTGTACTACTCTCTGTCATATAATTACTAGCCCAGCTACTGTGTTTTTTGTAGCACTGATGGCATTCCATTGGGAACTGCAGTGGATAAAATAACCAGCAGTCTTACTACTTTTATCTTTGCAGTATTGGGGCAGAAATTAAAAAAGAATATTTAATATTTGATGCGCTCCTTGTTCTCTCGTTCCAGTTTGAGCACCTGGTGGCTAAACTGAAAATTAGAGAGAAAGGATTCACCAGTCAGTATGTATTTAGGATGTGGGGGGAAACTGCAGCATTCTTTAGCACTTCATATACTCACAAAGGGAATGTGAAAACGGCACACAGACAGGCACCCAATATCGAGGTGAAACCTGGGTCCACTTAGCTGTCAAGTCCAGGTATCTCCTCTTTAAGGGTCTTCAAGTTTTCTTCACCAGCACTGAGTTATGGAGAAGGATTGGACTTTATTCTTTGGCGCACAGGAAGCTGGGAGGTGATCTTACTGAGCGATATCAAATCATGAAGGGCATAGATTGGCTAAATGCACGCGGGGCTGCACAGTGGCAGGGTTGGTGCTTTGCAGCGCCAGAGACCCGAGTTCAATCCTGACAACAGGTACCGTCTGTATGGAGTTTGTATGCTCTCCCTGTGACCGCGTGGGTTTCCTCTGGGTGCTCCGGTTTTTCCCACATTACGTGCACTTTTGTAGGTTAATTTGGCTTCTGTAAATTGCATCTAGCATGTAGGATGATCATTGGTCACCAGTGGACTCGGTGGGCCAAAGGGCCTGTTTCCATGCTGGATCCCTAAACTAAACTAAATTAAACACACAGTCTATATCCCACGGTTGGGGAATCCAGAACTAGAAGGCCAAGGTTGAAGGTGAGAGGGAAAAGATTTAACATTAACCTGAGGGGCATCTTTTTCCACACAGAGGGTGGTTATGTTGGTTATGTATATGGCTCAAGCTGCCAGAGGAAATGGTTGAGGCAGATACAGTGACAACGTTTAAGGGACTATTTGGACAGATACATGGATGGGAAAGCCTTCCAGAGAGCTTTCAAGAGAGAGCTAGATTGAGCTAGATAGCGGAGTCGGGGGATATGAGGAGAAGGCAGGAACGGGGTACTGATTGGGGATGATCAGCCATGATCACATTGAATGTGGGTGCTGGCTCGAAGGGCCGAATGGCCTACTCCTGTACCTATAGTCTATTGTCTATTGATATGGGTCAAGCGTAGTCAAATGGGACGCGTAGATGGACACATTTGGCATTAGCAGGTTGGGAAGAAGGGCCTGTTTCTGTGCCGAATAGCTCAAGATTCCAGCACCTAGTCTCATGTATTCCTCCTTCAATGTTTCTGGGTCTAAATCCTGGAACTCCCTCTCCATATTTCTATAATGCTACTTAAAACATATCTCCCTGATCTAAAACTTGGAGCCTTGACCAAATGTCTCCTAATGGTTCATACTTATAGGGCTTCATATCAAATTGCATTGAATCTACATTCCTGTAAAACAGGATTTGCTGCTGTGCTGAGGTTTGATATACAATCTGTATAACAAGACAAATAATCTGCATAACAAGACAATCTGTATAACAAGACATTCGCAAGAGGAGTGACTCCTGGCACAGAAAATAAATGGGTGTGGGGGACACCATCTCCACCTCTGTCCCGGGAGTCCTGAAGGGCAAACTGGATGCCCTGTACAGTTGGCGAGGTGGTAATTACAAGTCATAACCTACCTGACCGTATCTTTAGACTTTACCTTAGACTCTAGAGATACGGTGTGGAAACAGGCCCTTCGGCTCACTAGGTTTACGCTGACCAGAGATCACCCCGTACATTAGCACCATCCTACACACTAGGAACAATTTACAATTTAATTGAATGTCGCTCTTCTAGGGAGATGCTAATTGCATTTCGTCGTCTCTGTACTGTACACTGCACAATGACAATAAAGTTTGAATCTGAATCTGAAGCCAAATAACTTACAGTCCTGTACATCTTTGGAGCTTGGGAGGAAACTGGAGTACCCGGAGAAAACTCATGCGGTCACAGGGGGAACATACAATTTCTGTACCGACAGCACCCGTAGTTAGGATTGAACCTGGGTCTCTGGTGCTGTAGGGCAGCAACTCTACCACTGTGCTCCCCACCGCCCCCCCCCCCCCCCTCCCTCCCGCCACTGTGTAGCCCCCTCACCATCCTCACCAATGTACCTGTTATAGGCGTATCTGTCTGTGATGGTATAACTGCATTGCTCTCTTGTTGAAGGTGGTGCCTCATCTTCCCCTTCAAGCCATACTACACTACAAATGTCTGTATGCGACATCAGCGTAGATATAGCTGGTTCTAAATAGCTTAAGACACCACACGTTGTTGCTTCCATACTAAACAGTAGAAGTGGTTTTATAGAAGATTGGTTAAAATTGCAGGTGGTATAGAGTTTAGAAGTACGTGTTCCTTTGCAGGACACTGGTAAGGTGGCACCTGTGTGTATTGGGAGGAGCTCGTGTCTCTATATTGAAAGAGGGATATGCTTGTATTGCAGGCAGCGTGGAGAAAATTCACTGGGTTGATTCCTGGAATTACACCAGGTATAACAGATTGTTGCTATCCTTATAGGAGATCAGAAAAATGGAAATCACATGGAAATATACGAGTTCCTCGGAGGGTGCTTTCTCCCAATGGGGTTACCCAGGGCTGCCGACATTGGGTGTGATTTGGGAGTGAGAAATTGTGAGAGACCAAGCCCGAGGGAGTGTTGCGACCGAGGGGGGGGGGGGAAGGATGTTGGAGGGGGGTGTCCCCCCCTCCCACAGTACGGAGCTTTTGCATTTTTCAGCTTGAAATTGAAGGGTTCCGAACAATGATGTGGAATCTGGTGCATACTGTAGCGAGTCTTTTAACTTACACTTGAATGCAATAGTTATGCTTTAAATTGGATTAGGTATGAATAAGGTTAGGCTAAATTACTTTTGCTAATTACATTCCACAATAGAGCCAGGCTCTGATCAACAGGTGCAGCACATTAATTATCTTAGTGTATTCATGTATGGATATCAGATTATAATCAAGCACTTGGCCCATGTTGACTAACCTGGGTGTCACTGCACACCTGCTAGTACTCCTGACCCTTGAACCAGTTGCATACCTTCTCTCATTCCTGACCCTGAGTCCAGCCTTACACCTGCCCCCCTATTCTACCCTGATCATAGCTGCTTACCTGCTTAGGTTCCCAGTGCTGAACACCCCCATTGTCCCAGCTTTGACTGCACACCTAGTACTATTCCAGACCTTGACTCTGGATGCACACTTGGCCTTGCTCCTAGCCCCTCTGCACTGACAATATATCTGGCCCACACATAAAGCCCCATATCTGACCCCCTAGACTTAACCTATTACGTTCAAGTCCACGGGTGCTTATCCAATGCGGTAATGTTTTATGGGGGACTTCACAGCCAAAACTTTGCTACATCCATTGGCTTCCTTGCTAGTTACTTTGTCAAAGAAGTCATCAATTGGTTGAACACAATTTCTCATCCATAAAATTACACTCACTTAGCTGTATAAGTATTTAGTGTTTAGAAATAGTCAGTGAGGTAAACAAACATAATAGTTGAGGGGCAAATGACAATAGTGCTACCTTCCCAATATTTAACTGAAGGAAATAGTGGGTTATCGGGGCTGTATGTTGTGACAGACAGCCTGACACCTTGCATGTCATTTTAATATTACACTTATCCCATCCCCCTGGATATTCCAGATTAATAAATTAAGGTTTTGTCAACTAATTACAAATCAGGCTAATTACAAATCAATAACATTAGCCAACTCCGAAACACGAAGCGCAGAGCATTGGGATCCAGACATCACAGACAACTGGCCTCAGTTCCCCATTCACATCCGGCAGTGTTCTCCGTCTGAACCAGGGGCCGTGGAGAGTTTTTGAAAGTGGGGGGGTTGAGTGCCCCCCCTCCCACGGAAGGGACGTTTTGAAATTTGATGTATTAAAAGCATGTTTTAGTGCATTGTTGAACTATGATTTCTATGTTTTTTGTTTAAAGTGTTTTTAAGAAGTAACTTTTTATGGTGTAACCTTTTCCACACAAAGGGTGGTGGGTGTATGGAATAAGCTGCCAGAGGAGTTAGTTGAGGCAGGGACTATCCCAACATTTAAGAAACAGTTGGACTGATACATGGATAGGACAGGTTTGGAGGGATGTGGATCAAAAGCAGGTAGTGTAGCTGGGACATGTTGGCGGGTGTGGGCAAGTTGCGCCGAAGGGCCTGTTTTCACACTGTATCACTCTATGACTACATTATACCTCCACCATGCATGAATGCTTCAAAATCAAGTGGTCGAGTTTTATTGCCATATACTCAAGCATAGAAACATAGAAAACAGGTGCAGGAATAGGCCATTCGGCCCTTCGAGCCAACACTGCCATTCAATATGATCATGGCTGTTCATCTAAAGTCAGTTCCTTTTTCCTGTTTTTTTTCCCGTATCCCTTGATTTTGCTAGCCCCAAGAGCTAAATGTAACTCTCTCTTGAAAACATCCAGAGAGTTGGCCTCCACTGCCTTCTGTGGCAGAGAATTCCAACTCTCTGGTGAAGAAAGTTTGTCCTCATCTCAGTCCTAAATGGCCTACCCCTTATTCTTAAACTGTGACCCCTGGTTCTGAACTCCCCCAACATCGGGAACATTTTTCCTGCAGTTACAGTGAGTGAAAATCGAGCAGCAAGCAGGATTGTTTCTCCAACCACCCCCATTTGAAGGCCACTATCTTCCACCGCTTCTACCCAGTGCTTGTTATCTACTTCCAGCAGCCACTGGCTGTCCTCCAGGATTTCCCAGAGCCGCAACCTGGTCCATGCTGGTCACCAGGGCAAATGAGGCACAGAGACTCTCATGGCAGCGGCGCAACGCTTCTGAAGCCTCTGACAGCCCGGGACACTTGTACTGAGACTGCTCCATGGCCGGAGCTGCAGCGAGCGACTCGCTAGTCCTGGCTCCCCGTCCGCATTGCCCCCGCCGCTGCTTCTGCTTCCATCCCTCCCTCCACCCTGGCTCTCCAACACCCATGACCAGGTTGCTCAGAGCACAACAGCACCTTGTCCAAAGCTGGAGATATTGAAACATGTCTAGCCAAAAAAGTGGGGGACCTGTAGCCCCCCCCCCCTGGTTCCGCGGCCCATGTACCTCTCTCCTGCCGCTTGCCGACCTCGCTCATGTCAGCCGCTTCCCGTAAATCCTTAAATTCCGACTGCCGCCAGGAGCAGGACATGGCCTTACTCGCTGCGCTGGGTGACAGTCATTCACTGCTCGGTCTGTGTCTTTCAATGTAAATTTGCTTGTGGACATGGATTGGAGGTGTGTGACGGTTTGGTCAAGTGAGAATAACAGAGAATAAGTGCTGCTGTCTTGTCAACAGATGCGGACACAAGCAGTTGATATTAGTTTTGAAATTCTCGTTGATGAGCGTGAGAAATCTGTGATCAGCGTGAGAATTGGGCGAAATGCATGAGTCTCACGCTCAATGCGTGAGAGTTGGCAGCTCTTGCATTACCTAAAACCAGGGTGCATGGAATCAGAATATGTCACTGCTGATTTATGATGGATAAGGAGAAGAATTTCTTAGAAGGTTGCATATATTTTGGAATGCTCCACTCTAGAGGGCTGTAAAGTTGGAATTTAGTTTTGTTTAGAGATGCAGCGCAGAAATAGGCACTTCGGCCGACCTAGTCTGCACCAACCAACAATCACCACAAACACTAACATTATCTTACATGCTAGGAACAATTTACAATTTTTACTGAAGCCAATTAACCTACAAACCTGTACGTTTTTGGAATGTGGGAGGAAACCAGAACATCCGGAGAAAATCCATTTCACTGGGAGAACGTGCAAACTCCGTAAAGACCGCACCCGTAGTCAGGATCGAACCGGGGTCTCTGCCGCTGAAAGGCAGCAGCTCTACCTGCCGTGCCACTGTGGCGCCAAGTACTTTGTTCAACGTTCTTTGGTCCATTTGATTTTCCACACTGAATAGCAAAAATATGGGTATCCTGACAATATGTGGCTGTGCTGTTGAAGACCACTTGAGGCGTTTGCCACTCAATGTGTCCCTGCAAATTTACTCAATTTTGCTTTAGAATTAAATATTTGCTTCATGGGGAAACTGAATGCTAGCTCAAGCTACAGGCCTCAAAAGAAACTTTGGTTTAAACTCAACACACCATGGAGTTTGGCCGACTTATACTGTTTGTTTATACAGGTGTGGACATTGTCAGAGGCTTCAGTCTACGTGGGATGAACTGGGGGACAAGTACAACACCATGGAGGAACCTCCACTTAACATTGCTAAAGTTGACTGCACCAAAGACACGCAGATCTGTTCTGATAACGGAGTCCGAGGATATCCTACGTAAGTGGGGAGTCTGGCAGTGGGGTTGCTTTTGATGATCTTTCTAAATGTCTTGCAGTCCAGGGAGATGTAAGGCACTCAACCAGTTGGTGGTTTGTGTTATCTGAAGGTGTATAGTGTTGTCATTACCGAAGGTTTGTTCGTTTGCTCCTTGCCTTTGATCTGGTAGGAAGAGGGGTTGATTCTGTTTTCAAAATATCCCATCTTCGTGTTACAGTGAAAATTATTTTTGATACTATAGTCAAACCCGCCCTCACCACTACATCCCATCATGCATTCCAAACTCTAACCACTTTCTCTCTATACGTTTAAAAAAAATCTCACGTGATTTATGTTAAATGGGTTCATTATACCATTGGTCTGGTTCAAAATCATTCCCTGCAGATTTGACAAATTTAGAGATTCTGTCAGGACAAGTAGTGTTCTGAATACAATATTCTGAGTGTGTTCTGCAAATATAATCTGCTGTCAAGGCTATATGAGGTAACTCCCTCTGTGGTGCTAGTGCCCTTTACTGCAGTAATTAAGTGTCTATGAGGCAAAGTGCAACTTCATTATTGCAGTGTTGACTTTAATCAACTACCACCATCTTAATTGTTTGCCTAAATATTACTTGTTCACCCCTCATTCCTTTCCACCTCTTTTTCCCTCTACCTTCTGCTGCTCCCGACAACAAAACATTGAAAGATCGCTTGAACTTGGGTAAAAATCGTGTCAACTTTTTATGAATCCTTCCACATCTTTTAATGCTACTGACGTTAGATAGGTTACATGCCTGCACTGTTGTTTCGTTTTTCCCAAACTGTGTGTTCTGATTTGTTCCACAGACTAAAGTTGTTCAAACCTGACCAGGAAGCGGTGAAATACAAGGGGCCTCGCGACTTCCAGTCACTTGAAACCTGGATGCTCCAGACTGTGAATACTGAGCCTGCTGTAAGTCTATAGATCAGTGCTAAAGTGAGAACTAGTGACGGCTGCTGTTCTTCTGGTGAAGATGCCCCCACTGCAGTTGGGGCGGGGTTCCAGAATTTAGGCCCAGGAACATTGAAGAATTGACACTAAATGCTGGAGTAACTCAGCGGGTTAGGCAGCATCTATGGAGGAAAAGGATGGGTGATGTTTTGGGTCGGGGCCCTTCTTCAGTCTGAATAGACAATAGACAATAGGTGCAGGAGTAGGCCATTTGGCCCTTCGAGCCAGCACCGCCATTCAATGTGATCATGGCTGATCATCCCCAATCAGTACCCCATTCCTGCCTTCTCCCCATATCCCCTGACTCTGCTATTTTTAAGAGCCCTATTTAGCTCTCTTGAAAGCATCCAGAGAACCTGCCTCCACCGCCCTCTGAGGCAAAGAATTCCACAGACTCACCACTCTCTGTGAGAAAAAGTGTTTTCTAGTCTCCGTTCTAAACGGCTTACTCCTTATTCTTAAACTGTGGCCCCTGGTTCTTGACTCCCCCAACACCGGGAACATGTTTCCTGCCTCTAGCGTGTCCAAACCCTTAACAATCTTATATGCCTGAAGATGGGTCCCGATCCGAATTGTCATCCATCCTTTTTCTCCAGATAGCTGCCTGCTATCTTGTGAAGATAGCCACAAAGTACTCTAGCACTTTATGGCTATCTTTGGTATAAACCAGCATCTGCAGTTCCTTTCTACACATCATTGAAGGATAGGTACATAAGGGAACACAAATGCTGGATTCTTGAATACAATAGAGTGCTGGAGGAATTTTTTGGGAGGGGAGGGGGTCAGGCAGCATCTGTACTGGGAATGAACTGACGATGCTTCGGGTCGGGACCCTTCTTCAGACATGGAGTGAGGGGAGGGGAAGGAGCAGGAAAGGTGGGGGTGGGGCAAAGCCTGGCAAGTGATAGGTGGATACAGATGGGGGGGGGAAGAGATGGCACTGGCAAATGGATGGAGTGAGAAACAACGGAGACAAAATTGTATCAGATAAGGAGGGAAGCGGAGTGAAAAGTAAAGCCAGAGGGAGGGTTATAGGTGGGTGGGCATGAGTAAATGGTAAAGGGTAGTAAGTTAGTGGGGGCGATTGTTTTCACAAAACGAATGGTTGGAACCTGGGTCATGCTGGTTGAGATAGTGAAGGCAAGTACTGTCAACATTGAAGAAGCAACTATGCAAGCGCTTGAATTGCCAAGGCGTGGAAGGCTGCGGACCAAATGTGGGTAAAGAGGACTAGTACAATGATCGTAGTGGACATGGGTGCTGAGAGGCCCGTGTCTGTATTGTTGGATGCCATGACACAAACAATGAGTAATGAACTGCAATGAATGAGTCCAAGTGAGATAGAAATTTCCTGCTGCTAACCCATGCTCAGACCAGCATCCAATACCCATCCATCCATCCATTAACTTGACCAACTTAATTAATTACTTGCAACTTGTATGACTGTTTTTTGTGTCATTCGCTCCTGGGAGTGAATAAGGGAAGGATTACCATTGATTTGGCACTTGGAAAATAATAATGGATAAAATTATAATAATGGATTAGGATATTCTCATAGTGCGCTGTGGAGATTCACCTGGAGGTTGCCTGAGATAGAACATTTCAGTATGAGGAGAGACTGAACAGGCTGGGTTTGTTTTACATAGAGCTAAGGATGCTGATGGGGGTTGATAGAGTTGTACAAAATTGTGAGATGATTTTCTCATAACAGAGTTGCCTAAAGCTACAAGGCAGAGCTTTAAGATGAGAAGTACGACATTTAGAGGAAATGTTTTTTGACCTAGAGGGTGGTTGGAATCTGGAAGACACTGCCTGAGAGAGGCAGAGACTCTCACAACATTTGTAAAGTATCTAGAGCTCACCGGAGTTGTCAAGGCATGGCGAGCCTTGGACTGTGCCAGTAAATGGCATTAGTATTGGTGAGTCCTGATGGTTGACAAGGACATGGTGGTCTGAAGGGTCTCCTTGTGTGTTGTATGACTCAATGAAACTAATGTTGAAACATATGTTGTTTTCTTGAACTTGCTATTGAACAGTGACTAATGGTGGATAAGGAAGATCCATGACATGACTTGGGGCATATATTACAGCTGTATACAACACTGGTGAGACCACACATGGAGTATTGAGTGAATTATAATTGCATTATTGTAGGATGTGATTAAGCTTGAGAGGATGCAGGAAAGGTTCACAAGGAGCATTGAGTATAAAAATCATAAAGCCATGATGTGGCTTAATAAAACTAGTTGGGCTCCATTTTGAGTATTGTGTGCAGTTCTGGATGCCCCATTATAGGAAGGGTGTGAAGGCTTTGGAAAAGGTGCAGAAGAGATTTACCAGAATGCTGGCTGGATGAGAGAGTATAAGAAGAGGTTGAACAAACCTGAATTGTTCTCTCTGGAGCTTTGGAGGATGAGGGGAGACCTGATAAAATTGTGAGAGGCATATGTGGAATTAACAATCAGATCCTTTTTCCTAGAGTGGAAATGTCAAAGACTAAAGGGCATCATTTCATTGTCAGAGGGGGGAAATGTAAAGGAGATGTGCGGGGCAAGTTATTTTATGCACAGATTGGTGAGTGCCTGGAACATGGTGTCAAGGATGGTGGTGGAAGGAGATATGATAGTAGCATTAAGAGGCTTTTCGATGGGCAAATAAATATGTAGCGATTGAAGGGATGTGGATCGCAAGCAAGCAGAAAAGTTTAGATACATTTGGCATCTTGTTTGGCACAGATATTGTGGGCTGAAAGGCCTGTCCGAGTGCTGTCTGGTTCTATGTTGCAATAACTGGAGGGTTTGAGTTATAAATAGAGCTTGGGAGGAAAGAGGCTGAGGGATGACTTTACAGAGTTCTATTTTAAATCATCAGGGTCTTAAATAAGGTGGATGGTCACAGACTTTTTTCCCATGAAATTGGGGAGTCTGAAAGGTGAGAGAAGAAAGATTTAAAGTGAACTTGAGAGATCAGTTTTTCCGCACATGATGATGGGTATATAGAATGAGCTGCCAGAGAAAGATGGGTTCAATTACAAATGATACAAGTGATTTGCTCAGATTAATGGATGTGAATGGTTTAAATGGATACACAGTGAAATGGGACTAGCTCATAAAGGCACCAATGTCTGTATGGATGAGGCAGGCTGAAAGGCCTGTTTCCGTGTTGTATAACTGTAGTTAAAAGCTGGAGAGCTTGTCTCTAGAATCAGTTCCTTATTTTCGGAGCTTAAAATGGTATATTTAAAGAGTAGTTTCTACTGTAGGTCACTGAGCAGAGACTATACAAATATTGTGATGCAAATGTTGTGGTTGGTAACCGTGGCATAAATGACAGCAAATAGAGTGGGATGTGTACTGGATGGCAGGGGATTTGATAAGTGATGACTAATTCGTCTGTTTAACTTTAGGCCACTGTTGTATTAAAATAACCCTGAGAAACTGCAATGGGGTACAGAATGTGCAAGCATCTGGTACTTGCAACTGATGCTTGGTTGGCTAGATGAGTGGCTGAACAGTCCTCTATGTGTGAGACTACTTCAGTGCAGTCCTATAGGAATTTCTCCCATATTAAAGAAACCTATCTCACAGCGTTCAAAGTTGTCTGATCGATGGAGTGCTTCTTGTGTATTTCCTCACTTCACTACCAACTTTGTCTTGATTTTGATTATACCACTTGATCTGTCTTCCCTGTTGAATGTCTCCATTGTAACCACCTAGTTAATAGTCTAAACAGGTTCTAGATGTGTTAATGCCCTTATCGCCCACCTTTGAGCCCTGGTCCCTGTGTAAGCCAGTGTTGGTGGCATCTTCTGAACAGCAGGAGGGTAAAAGATTGTCAGGATTATGAAGACTTTTCATTTATATTGCATAACTCTTTCCTGTTTTAAGTGTGTGAGTTGCATGGTTTAAAATGTGACCTATTCTAACTAGTTCCGTGATAAGTTTTGTTATTAATCACTCATTCTTGAATAAGGCCATGACATCTAGTCCATGGCATGTACGGAGGTGTGGAGCAAACAGGCCTCGAATGTTCCTTCCGCACAGGTGACCAAGATGTATGGGTGATGTTGCATCGGTTCTTGAACTTTGAGGCTCTCTTTTCCTCTTTGCTCCCAACATTCTAGCTTCCTCATATGAATGAGCACCATGTTATATGTGGGTACTCCAAACAGGATGATCCAAGGCTTGTTTAGTTTCTTTGAGAGATACAGTGTGGAAACGGGCCCTTTGGCCCACCAAGTCCATGCCAGCCAGCGATCACCCCCACCGTGGTTCTATCCTACAGACTAGGGTCAATTTATGGAAGCCAATTGACCAATAAACCTGCACGTCTTTGCAAGGTGGTAGGAAACTGAAGCACCCAGAGAAAACCCATGCGGTCGCAGGGAGAACGTACAAACCCGTACAGACAACACCCGCGGTTAGAATCGAACCCGGCGCTGTCTACCACATGCCATGCCTGGGATAGCCAGGGTGGTGTGTGTAACATGGAATGACAGGCAAAATATCCTGGCTCTGCCCAGAGTTGGCACACTTTGATTGCTTCCACATGGTTCCAGAAGAAGGAAATTAAAAACCTTAGTAGTGTAGTCACTGTTGCAAAGTATGAAATTGGCAGATTGTATGTGTGGTTCAATGCTTGCATAATCTGTTTTTTTAAATTGGTAACGTAACATAATTAATGATTACACTTTCTGGACTTCTACCAACCAACAAAAACATCTGCATGATTTAAGGAGATGCTAGCAAGCTGTAGTGATGGTGTGCTAAACCTTGTACTGTGGATGCTAATACGATTAAATAATTTATTTCCTTTTCACACTTGAATTGCATGCGAAGGGGACATTTTGAGATGTATTGCAGGAAAATAACAATGAGTTAACACTGGCTGAGGTGAAGAATTTGGGTTGTCAGATGGCATGTTGAATGTGTGTGGAACGACGTATGCAAAGGAAGAAAACGCTCCATATGCTGGAAATCTGAGTTAAAAACCAAACTGAAGTTGGAAATACTCGTATCTTAGGCAGTGTGTGATAGATAAAGAGATACAGCATGAAAACAGGCCTTCTGTCCCACAAGTCTCTGCTGACCATCAGCTACACTAATCTCGTCCACGTTTATTCTCTTCATATTGTTACCAGTTTCCTATCAGATTCTACCACTTACCTACACACAAGGGACAATTAACAACAGCTAATTAACCTACCAACCTGGGATGTCAGGACTGTCTTATGAAGAAAGACTGGATAGACTTGGTTTATACTCTCTAGAATTTAGGAGATTGAGAGGGGATCTTATAGAAACTTACAAAATTCTTAAGGGGTTGGACAGGCTAGATGCAGGAAGATTGCTCCCGATGTTGGGGAAGTCCAGGACAAGGGGTCACAGCTTAAGGATAAGGGGGAAATCCTTTAAAACCGAGATGAGAATAACTTTTTTCACACAGAGAGTGGTGAATCTCTGGAACTCCCTGCCACAGAGGGTAGTCGAGGCCAGTTCATTGGCTATATTTAAGAGGGAGTTAGATGTGGCCCTTGTGGCTAAGGGGATCAGAGGGTATGGAGAGAAGGCAGGTACGGGATACTGAGTTGGATGATCAGCCATGATCATATTGAATGGCGGTGCAGGCTCGAAGGGCCGAATGGCCTACTCCTGCACCTAATTTCTATGTTAACCTGCATGTCTTTGGGATTGGGGGGGAAGCCAGAGCACCCGGAGGAAACCCACACAGTCACAGGGAGAATGCACAAACTCCACAGAGGCAGCACCCAAAGTCAGGATTGGGAGGTCTCTGGAGCTGTGAGGCAGCGGTTCTACAGGTTATGGCACGGTGCCATCCCTGTGACTGGAGAGAGAAGACTACAAAAAGTAGTAAACACTGCCCAGTCCATCATCAGCTCTGACCTCCCTTCCATTGAGGGGATCTATAGTAGTCGCTGCCTCAAAAAGGCTGGCAGCATCATCAAGGACCCATCCTGGCCACACACTCATATCCCCGCTACCTTCAGGTAGAAGGTACAGGAGCCTGAAGACTGCAACGTCCAGGTTCAGAAATAGCTACTTCCCCAAAACCATCAGGCTATTAAACTCAACTGAAACAAATATCTGAACATTAATAGACCATTATCTGTTTATTTGCAATTTATCTGCATATTTATTGATGTGTGTATATATTTATATAATGGTATATGGACACACTGATCTGTTCTGTATTCGTGCCTGCTATATTCTGTTGTGCTGAAGCAAATCAAGAATTCCATTGTCCTATCTGGGACACATGACAATAAACTCTCTTGACGACTTGACTTGAAGCAGGTAGCCTTTCATCTAAACTAGAAAACACGTTTAAACTTTGAGCTGATGTTAGGGGTGGAGTGGATTTGAGAATGGATGGAGGTTAGGATGGATTGAATATCGCTGTGTGGTGTAGTGCTGCTGGCTAAAAGAGGTGGTAATATCTAGTGAATCAAAGGTTGTTAGGAGGTGGAAGAGAGAGACAAATAAAATCTGAAATTGCTAAAAGTGGAGGGAAGAGGAAAACTGGAAAATGGTGAGATCATAGACTGGTGGGAGATTCTGTCTGACTAACTTAATTGAAAAATGTAAAGCTGTCACTAAATATATTAAAAGGGCAAAGCAGTGAATGTAATTTACATAGATGTCAGTAAGGCATTTAAAAAGATCCCTCACAGAAGGCTTATCCAAAATATTGAAGCACACAAGATCCAAAACAAGTTGGCAAATTTGATCCAAAATTGGTTTGGTCTTAGGAGATGGGGTTGTTGTTGGAGGGTTGCTTTTGTGATTGGAAGCCAATAGTCAACAGTGTACCCCAGCAGTCCAGGTTGAAGCTCCTGTGATTTGTTATATGCATTAATGATGTAGAAGTGAGCAGAGGAGATATGATTAGTAAGTTTGTAGGTGACACAAAAATTGGCAGTATTATTGATAGTGAGGAGGTTGATATTGATCTTACTTTATGCATTAGCCATCTAGACTAACCCACCATGTGGGACCTTGTCAAATGCCTTCCAAAGGCCTATATAGACACCGTCTACTGCCCTGCCTTCGGTAGAATCGGTATTCTTAGTTACCTCTTCAAAAATTTCAAATTAAATGAATGAAGTAGGATTTCCCCTGCTCAAAGCCATTCTGACTGTCCCTAATTGGTCCCCACCTATCTAGACATACATAAATCCCATCACTTAGAATTTTCTCCAGTAACATCCCACCACTGATATGAAGGCTCTTCATCTTGCAGCAACCTGGCTTATCCCAGCCACTCTTTTTAAACAAAGAAACAATATTCAGTCAATATCGAATCATACTGAAGGAACAAAAGGGCCTTGATGTACAAATTCAAAGATCTCTGAAGGTGGCAGTGAAGGTAAATAATGCGGCATACAAGGTGGGCAGGATACTTGGCTTCATTAGCCAGGACAGAGAATATAAGTGCAGAGAGGTCTTGGTACAACTTTATGAATAGTTGGTTCGGCCACAGCTGGAATATTGTGTGCGGTTTTGGTCCCCACACTAGAGAAAGGATGTGATTACACTGGAGAATGTTGTAGAGATGATTGACCAGGATGTTGCCTGCATGGAGCATTTCAGAATAGATTGGACTTGTTTCCCTTGGAGCAGGGGGAGAATCGAATAAAAGGTAGATAGAGCTGAGGCAAAGAGAGGGTAGATGGTAAGAAACATTTCCCAATGGCAACGTTTTCAGGTAAGGAGTAAGAGGCTTATAAGGGATCTGACCAATATTTTTTTTCAGCCAGAAGGGATGAGGAGGATTGCAGTTATTGTAATTGCACTCCTAACATGAGCAGCATTTAAGGAATACTTCAGACTACAGACCAAGTGCTGTTAAATGGGATTAGCGTAATTTGGGGTCAGTATGAAGATAGTGGGCCAAAGGGGCAATTTCTGTGCTGTATATACGACTATGATATCTAAAAATGTTGAATTTTTGTCTGTTTGTAATTGCAAAATGTGCTTTCAAGGTTTATGAACAAGTATTTTATTTTCTCTATAACAGGCTGAATCGGAATCGGAACCGGAGATTCCCACTGTCCCGGAAGCCAAGCAGGGCTTGTATGATTTGTCAGACAACAACTTCAAGCTGCACACTGCCCAAGGTATTTTTTTACATCCATGTTTTGTTTCTATGTATGGATTAACTAAATGTGTAAGCCAATTAAAAAAACAAACCCTGACATAGTTCTGCTATAATATTTGTTTCCATAACACAAATTGGTTATAATGCATTCATGTGGTCAGATTGGTTATAACATGATTTCAATCAGGAACAAGGGAATACAGAAAAGTTAGTTTGGAAATTAACAGGCAGAAAAAAAGCTGTTGTGGAAAATAAACTAAGGGGAAAAAAACAGTTTCTATGTAACTTCACTGCAGTAATCAGGCACCATTCTCTGTTAAGAACACAATCTGTCAGTTGCACCAAAGGTAGATATTCAAATTAACAAGCAATCGCTTCAATTAATGCTTGTGCAATGAAACTCTATAAAACTTTATAATAGTTTTAGCTATTAAAATTACATCTATTTTGAACATTTTGTGAGGGTGGGGACATTGTTGCAAGTTTATATCATGTGATTTTCTATAAGACAAGGTTTTTTTTAGCAACTGAACAATTGGATCTGATTGTTGAGAAGTTCATTATGAAAATGAATGTCTGCATCATTCATCCTTTGAGAAGGCATTGTTACACTGAGTGATTTGCAAAAATGTTCTGGTGTGCCCTCTTCAGTCAATTTAAATTTCATGTGGAATTTAGCTTGTCATGATTACATCAATGCCTTGGGGTTGCAAGGAATTCTAAATGACATTGTCGTTGGTGCACTGTGGCTGCAGAATGCTTGGTCTTGAGGGCACATTGCTATAGTTAAGTTAAGGCTTCCCCATGAAACATCCTAAGCCTGTGATGACTGCAACGTGGGCTAACAAGAAAGCCAATAGCGCCCGACTTTCCCACCAAGTCATGCACCATCTCGTCTTGGGATATTGCCCATTGTCATCGCATCAGGATCTTGGAGCGCTGTGCTGTGCGAGCACCTTCATCAGCAACAGGGCAAGAATGGGGAAGCAGAGCAAGGAGGCCAACCTTGCCAGGAATGCCTGTATCTTGAATCAATAACATAACATCTTTTGGCTTATGTATTGGTGATGCTGACAAAATAAAATGCTTCTATTTCCAAGGGGTGGGCTGGCAAGTTTCTAAGCTAAAACAAACATTTGGTTTACAAGAGAAAGAGAGCAACATTTAAAAATATTCTTCTTTCATCTTAGAAATCTCCATTCTAAATTATATACACACATAAATATGTGTATATATGTGTGTGTGTGTATGTGTATATGTGTGTGTGTATATATATGTATATGTATATATATAAAATATATGTGATATATAACAATATTGTAAATATGAGCTATATTATACACGTGTGTGTGTGTGTGTGTATATATATAAAAAATATTTGTCGGTGTGTGTATATTATATGTATATATACACACACCCACAAATATTTTAATATATATATACACACACACACACACACAAATGTGTATAATATATATATATATTATGTCAGCATCTAATAACTGATGATAAAAATCTCTTCCAGGCTTCCACTTCGTCAAGTTCTTTGCTCCGTGGTGTGGTCACTGCAAAGCACTGGCCCCAACGTGGGAACAGTTGGCAGCAACCTATGAACATTCCGACAGTGTGAAAATTAGCAAGGTGGGTGGGAGCATTGAGAGGAACAGGCTACGTTTTTAAGCATAAAGCATTTTCAGCAAGTGGCGGAGCGTTCTATAGATTTTGGGACTGGAAGAGCTGTTTGCTATTAGAGAAGAGATTGCTGGGCTGAGGGTACCCTGTCTTGTATATAGTCTAACAATCCATACATTACAAACTCAGTCCAAAGTCCGTGTAAACTCCACACCCATTTCCCTTCCTGATTCTCCTTGAAGACCGACAATTCTATTCAACAAAATTATCAATATCTACCGACACCATGGTGTGAGAAATGATCATGGGTGCAAGCTTTATATAGCAACCTGTAAACGTCTCAAGAATTGGTTGCATTTCACTTTGGTCGGATGCAATATAATTCCCAGCACTACCATGTGGAAGCAATCTCCTGGTTGAGAAGGCCACTAAGTGAAGAAATCACTTCCTATGTTCCAAATCAACTGATATTCTAATTATTTAAGAAGGAACTGCAGATGCTGGAAAATCGAAGGTACGCAAAACTGCTGGAGAAACTCAGCGGGTGCAGCAGCATCTATGGAGCGAAGGAAATAGAAGGGTTTCGGCCCGAAACGTTGCCTATTTCCTTCGCTCCATAGATGCTGCTGCACCCGCTGAGTTTCTCCAGCATTTTTGTGTACCTTTGATATTCTAATTACATTGACGATGAGTTCACTGGCCAGGTTTCTGCCATTTGAGCAGAATTGTCTATGATTCTGCTGAGGGCATTCTCAGATTAATGGGAACAGAGATAACTGCCCGCTATGAACATGATGGTTGATTCTATATGGAAAGTTGCCCCAAAGGACTTCAAGTAAATTTTATGTAAAGCATAGACAGTCTCTCTGGGTCAAGGTGACTTTGGCCTCATCAGTTATCTTTGAACTCGCAATGGAGGAACCATAGACTCTTCCAGTATAGGTGGCTGAGGGGATGGTGGATAGCTCGGTGGTTTATCAGATGGAATTCAGGTGGAATTCCTTCTGCTGCCAACCTATCCCATCTACACATCCCCATCTACACTTATCCCTCTAAACCTGCCCAATCCATGTATCTGTCTAATTGTTTCTTTAAAAATTGCAACAGTCCTTACCCTCAACGACCTCCTATGGTAGCTCGTTCCAAACACCCACCACCCTTTGTGAGGGGTGGCACAGTGGCACACCAGTAGAGTTGCTGCCTTGCCACGCCAGGGTTCGATCCTGACTACGGAGTTGTCTGTACGGAATTTGTTCGTTCTCGTGTGTTTTTTCTCCGAGTGCCTAGTTTCCTCCCACATTCCAAAGACGTACAAGTTTGTAGTTTAATTGGCTTTGGTAAAAATTGTAGATAGTCCCTCGTGTGTAGGATATTGCTAGTGCAGGGGGTGGTCGCTGGTCGGCATGGACACAATGGGCCGAACGGTCTATTTCTATACTGTATCTCTAAAGTCTAAGGATTTACTGTTAGCTGGGCAAAACAGAAGGATCTGCACTCTTTGACTATAGCCATATCCTTGTGGGTAGACACAAAATGCTGGAGTAACTCAGCGGGTGAGGCAGCATCTATGGAGAGAAGGAATTGGTGACGTTTTGGGTCGAGGACTTTCTTCAGACTCACAATGAACTCTGAAGAAGGGTCTCGACCCGAAACGTCGTCAATTCCTTCTCTCCATAGATGCTGCCTCACCTGCTGAGTTACTCCAGCATTTTGTGTCTACCTATGATTTTACCAGCATCTGCAGTTCTTTATTAAACATTTAGCCATATCCTTGCAGCTGGTTTGGGTGCTAATGGTGTGTGCTTTGTTTCCAGGTTGATTGTACGCTTCATCAGCAGTTGTGCTCTGACAGCCAGGTGCGGGGATACCCAACACTGCTTTGGTTCAAGGATGGTGAAAAGGCAAGTGCTTTGTTTCTGCTAACTGGATCTCCTCGCCTGCTTCCATTAACATGCTGGACTTCGCAGAGCTCATTAACTTCAAATATGTCGTAGAGTACAGCTTGGGGGTCTAAAATGGTGACACAGATTTTCCACATTGAATCTGCTGTATGATACTTCTCCTTTATCTCCTCCTTTAGTTCTTACTTATTTTGGATAGGGGGGGGTACAAAATGAAATACCGCTGCAAATTAGATATTCTGTGAGCACGTGACTGCAGTGGTGGATGGGGGGAAGGGGGGAAGGGGGGAGGGGGTTGTCTAGACATTGAACTGTTTGTGTAAAAAGGAACTGCAGATATTGGTTTATACCGAAGGTAGATGCAAAAGGCTGGTGTAACTCACTGGGTCAGGCAGCATCTCTGGACAAAAGGAATAGGTGACGTTTCTAGTCTCACCCCACCTTTCAGACTGAAAAAGTGTTCTGACCTGAAACGTCAGTGTTCTGTTTCTCCAGAGATGCTGCCTGATTCGTTGAACTCTTGGTGCCTAATTAAAAAAATAATCGTAATTGTACCTAAAAAAGGGATTTGCGCCCACTTCCTGTTGAAGTCCCGTCCCTGGTGAAATTGGACCAGATACTTCCTGTTGTGATGTCATACGTCATGCATGGGATGTTATTGCCCACTAACTACTTACGTTTAGAAATTGGCCAAAAGGGTGCAACGTTTGAGTGCCCAGGATCATGTCACAGTAGCAAACATATGTAATTTGAAGTGTCGCCTTATGATGTTATATGTTTAAAAACTGTACGTATACGGTTTGATGACGGCTATCCTTGAGCTGTCTGTTGTTGCCAGCTCTTGGCAGTGTCACTGACTGAGGGGCGCTTGAGTTCATCAACAGCAGCAGACGCAATCGGTCCACTCCGTGCTCTGGGTGGCCCCCCCGGGAGTCACAGACACCATTATCAACCCTGCCCAACCCCTTTTATTTTTATTTACCAACCGTCCCGTCCCCACAAAATATGACCAACTTTACAAGGCAGCATGGAGAGAACTCTTTCACAACCCCACACCATTGCTGCTGTTGGTCTTGCATGAAATTGTATCTGGAAAATGCACAAGTCTGTTTTTTATGCCTTTTAAATGGAGTAAACTGCTGGAGTTTTTTATAGCAAAGGAATCCCAATTTTAATATATTGTTGCTTTGCCCAGTTTGGTGAATGAATGGTGGGCAATCCAAGTGTTTCTCATTTGTTGTGTCTTATCATGGCGGTCATTTTGGGAATCCTGCTTTTTGAGCCGGTGGGAGCATATCCCAACATTTGTGGAATACTCGAATGGTGAAGCCTCGTATTCAAACAATTTCAAATCTCTTCCTTAGGCCGATCAGTATAAGGGAAAGCGAGATCTGGACTCCCTCAAAGAATATGTGGATACCCAGTTGAAGGTTGTTCAACTCTCCGAAGATGAAGGTGGTGAAGATGAGGAAGAGGAAGAACCAGAGGAAGAGGTGGATCAGGAGGCGGAGGAGGAGGAGAAGGAAGTGGACGAGGACGAACTGGTATTTCAGACGAGGGGTTTTCACTGGGGAGGGAACTTGCATGAACAATGCAGTTTTAACCTTTTTTTTGCCCTGATTCTTTACTTTGATTGGTCACCTCACTGTTTCACCAGGCAAGCAAATGCTCTTCTAATCATATGGTTTCTTTTTAACCGTTAATGATTCTAGACTCTCAGCTGTTTTAAGATGTGTCCCTTCCTGCAGTCAGTTTGTTTCTGTTGGTCCCTGGGAGGAGAAAGGTTGAATCCTGCTGCTTAAACTGACAAACGGGATTATAGAAACCAGTAATCTAGAAGTTTGGAGTTTAGCTCCCTGACTTGGGTTCAAAACTCATGGGAACTGTGCAGAATAAATAATCTGAAATAAATTTGATGGACAAAATACTAGTTAGAATAATGGTGACCATGGGAATGGTTGCAAAAATCTTTCTGGTTTACTGATATCCTTCAGGAAGGATATGTGTTCATGCTAACCTTGCCTGACTAATCTAGCATAAACGTGGCTGGTTCTCAGTTTCCTCGCCAGGTGCTATAAGAGTACATTAGGGATGGGTGGAAAATGCTGGCTTGCCAACAGTGACCACATTCTATGAAAGGTCAAGGAAAATGACCCTGAGGAGAAACTACAACCTAATGGATCATCTGTGTTCATTGCACAAGAGACCATTCCTCTCATCTTGTCTATTCTGGCTGGAAAAATCACTGCCCCTCTACAGTTCTGCAGTTTCGCTTCCACCAACTCCCTGTCCAGGCAGGGTTTGGATTAATTTAGAGATACAGTGTGGAAACAGGCCCTTCAGCCCACCTAGTACGCGCAGACCAGCGATCCCCGCATACTAACACTATCCCACACACACTAGGGACAATTTACGATTTCACCAAGCCATTTAACCTACAAACCTGTTCAAGAAGGAACTGCAGATGCTGGAAAATCGAAGGTACACAAAAATGCTGGAGAAACTCAGCGGGTGCAGCAGCATCTATGGAGCAAAGGAAATAGGTGACGTTTCAGGCCGAAACCCTTCAGACTTCTTCAAACCTACAAACCTGTTTGCCTTTGGAATGAGGGAGGAAGTCAGAGCACCCGGAAAAACCCCACAAAGGTCACAGGGAGAAGAGACAGCACCCATAGTCAGGATCGAACCGGGGTCTCCTGTGCTGTAAGGTAGCAACTCTACCGCTGCGCCAGATGTGATGAGCACCTCTGCTTCAGGAGGTGGCAGTGCCAGACTCTCCGCACTTTCTCTTAACTCCACTCCTAATCCCACCAAGTACAATGCCCCTGCCTGTTGATCTCCTGGCCTCAATGTGAATGACCTGTGGAGGTTTGCAGCAAATGTACCAGTCAACAGGATCCACATTACTTTGCCATGGACTTTTTAACGCTTAAAATGGGGTGAACAGAGAGACTGATGGCTGCCTTGCATCTCCCTTTCACCTCCCGTGACAACCCTTTCCTCCTCCTCTCTCCACAGGATCAAATTCTCGTACTGACTGAAAGTGATTTTGAGCAGACCATAGCCACAGGCGTGACTTTTGTGAAGTTTTACGCCCCCTGGTAAGTCACATGTCTGTCTGTAGTTTTCATTGGACTGATTGTTGACCAGGCCAGCCCAGCGTGATATTCAGAACATTCCCAGCTGAAGAAGGGACACATAAGTTCTCGGAGCAAAATTAGGTCATTCAGCCCATTAAGTCTACTCCGTCATTCAATCATGGCTTATCCATCTTTCTCTCTCAGCCCCACTCCTGCTTTCTCCCCATAAACACAGAGAGTGGTGAGTCTCTGGAACTCTCTGCCACAGAAGGTAGTTGAGGCCAGTTCAATTGGCTATTTAAGGAGTTAGATGTGGCCCTTGTGGCTAAAGGGATCAGGGGGTATGGAGAGAAGGCAGGTACAGGATGATTGATCAGCCATGATCATATTGAATGGCGGTGCAGGCTCGAAGGGCCGAATGGCCTACTCCTGCACCTATTTTCTATGTTTCTAAACCCTGACACCCTTGCTAATCAAGAAACAGAATGTCACCTATCCATGTTCTCCAGGGATGCTGCCTGACTTACTGAGTTACTCCACCACTTTGTGTCGCAGCTATTACTGCTGTGCTGGAGACAGCCAGTCTTGGGTTGCGATGCTGTTCCTTCAATTTGTGTTTAGCCTCATTCTGACAATGGAGGAGGCCCAGGACAGAGGTGTCCATGTGGGAAGGGGAATTAAAGTGTTTAGCAGCCAGATCACGTGGGTCCAGGCAGACTAAGCGAAACGACTGCCCACTCGTTTGGTCTTGCCAATATGGTGCAGATTTCATCGCCTGTCAGAAGGAAAGTGGTGGCTGAACAATAGTGGTGTATTGGCATTGATTACAAGCAGGCCAGCTGCAATATCATTAAATAGTGGCGTAGCTAGAAGAGCCATTGCCTCACGGACCTGGAGTTCGGGTTCAATCTCGACATGAGATGCTGTCGTTCCTGTGAGTGTTTGGGCTTCTCCTCGATGCTCCTTCCTCTCCAATCAGGCTGGTTGGCGAATTGGCCATTGTAACTTTCCCCTTGGGCGTGGGTGAGTGGCAGCAGAAATGAGAAGATGTGTTTTTGATGGGGATGTGAGAAGATAAAATGGGAATTGATGTAGACATTAGTGTGGTGTCCATTTGTATGGACATTGTGGGCTGGGAAGTTTGTTTCCGTGCTGTACGACTATGTAATGTGTGCTGTTGGATCTGAAATGTCCAGAAACTCCTAAGGCAACTGTTGTTGATGCCAATACTTGGTGCAAATCAGCAATTATACTTGATGAAAGTGTATACTGTGAATGACTCTGTACTGTGAGGATTCTGAGGGTTATTGAGGTTACCATACAAAATAGGAGCAGGAGAAAACTCTGAGCCCTTGATCCGGCCTCGTTTTATAATAGAATCACGCAACATTTAAGCAGGTACATGGATAGGATAGATTTAGAGGGATATGGGCCAAACGCAGGCATGTGGGTCTAATGTAGACGGGGCATGTTGGTTGGCGTGGGTAAGTTGGGCTGAACGGCCTGTTTCCTCGCCATATGACTGTGATTCATTTGTTGGTCCTGGTTGCACTTTCCTTCTTAATCCCTGAAACCACTGATTCCTGGGTAATAATAATAATAATGGATGGGATTTATATAGCGCCTTTCTAATACTCAAGGCGCTTTACATCGCATTATTCATTCACTCCTCAGCCACACTCGGTGGTGGTAAGCTACTTCTGTAGCCACAGCTGCCCTGGGGCAGACTGACGGAAGCGTGGCTGCCAATCTGCGCCTACGGTCCCTCCAACCACCACCAATCACTCACACACATTCACACACAGGCAAAGATGGGTGAAGTGTCTTGCCCAAGGACACAACGACAGTATGCACTCCAAGCGGGATTCGAACCGGCTACCTTCCGGTTGCCAGCCGAACACTTAGCCCATTGTGCCATCTGTCTAAGCATCGATCCATATTGGCACTGAAACCATTTACAGCCTCTGCAGGCTTTTTGGGGCAGAGAATTCCAATGATTCACAATGACTTTCATCCCAAGACAACACTTCATGGCAGATTCCCCTGGGGGGAAAAAATTGGTAGTATTTACACCCTGTTGTGTAATCCACCAAGGAGATCTCCTTTGAATTTCTCTGTTTCGTTGTCTGCGGTGCGAGTTTTACATTGAGATAAATCAGAAATAAGGACCAGAGACCTCAAGAATTTGCAAGATTTGAAAACCACAGACTTGACACTCTGCAATTTTTATTTGCCAAATAGTTCAGACATTTTATCCCACAGGTATTACTGTGCAGCAATCAGCCAAAACTTAGATTTGAACTATTGAGGGCCACTATTCTAATCCATCCAAACGATCTCTGCCCACAGGTGTGGTCATTGCAAAAATCTCGCACCAACCTGGGAGGAACTTGCCAAACAAGTGTATCCTGGATTAAGTGACATCAAGATCGCCAAAGTGGACTGTACGGCGCAGCGATCCCTGTGCAATCAGTATTCGGTAAGTTTTTAAAAGAAAAAATATTGGAAATTTTGAAAGAAGGTGATCTTTTTTTTTCAACTTGCATTTCGACTTTTATGGTCAAAGTTGCAACATTGTTGAGAGTCAAGTTGAGTTTATTGTCAAGGTTGCAAGGGGTGTTTGGGGAATGAGACTGATGTTCTCAGCAATCCTAGAATGGACGATGAGCTAAATGGTCTCCAGGGGTGTCAAAAGGAAATGTGACGTTGCACCAGAGATGGGAGTTCATGCAAGGTTGGATAATTTTGGGGTTGTATTCAGTAGGCAAGAAGGTTTAAGGGGAATCTGGAATGCTAACAGACAGGAGAGGGCCAGCAGAAGCTAATCCAGACTGCAGCACAACACGTGGGGAAAATTAGAGCATTTTTTTCCATCTTTGGTGTAAACCAGCGTCTGCAGTTCCATCTTACTCAAAATACATGCAGTTTCCCTTTAATTCTATCTCAGTTTGTCCCCACTTCGCACCTCACAAGAGTTGCGAGTCTGTGGAATTCTCTGCTTCAGAAAGCTGTGGAGACTGGTTCTCTGGATACTTTTAAGAGAGAGCAAGATAGGCAGAGCTGCCAAGTTTTGTCAGAGCATTTAAATATTCTAGTACCTGAAAATCAGTATTTTGCTGAGGAAATTTTGACGCAGTGCCATTTTGCTGAAAAAAATGTTATTTTTAATGTGCAGTCATACCCATGTAAGAGTACAAGAATGCATAACTTTGCTACCAATTGACATGTCTTCTACGCACCTTACTTGACAGTGCATTCATTGCCATCTCTTTGTATACTGATGTTTGAACAGCTGCTTCCTGCTTTTAGCACCAGATGATGATGTAGAAGCCATTTTGGAAGCCTCCCTCTCCCTCCCTCCATCCTTCCCTCCCTTTCTCCATCCCTCTCGCTCTCCCTCCCTCCCCCTTTCCCTCCCTCCAACCCACCCTCCCACTATCCTTCCTTTTTTCTCCCTCTCTTATTCCCTTCCCTCCCTCTCTCCCTCTTGAGCCCACCCAGCGTTCTGTAAAATCAGGGCCAATCCCAATGTAATTGCAATCCCACTGGTAACCTTTCACCACTGGGTTTACCCAGAATTCTACCACTGCCTGAAAACTAAACAAAGGCTCAACTACCACTGACAAAGAGAATTCCAAAGACCCATTGTTATACGAACATTTCCCTGAACAGTCTGTGACCCATAGTGCTGTGTTTAAAGCCCATAGCGCTCCAGCTGGTAGCGCTACTTTTAGAACCCATAGCCCTGTAGCCGACATCTCTTCGTTTAAATTCCCACGCGTTAAACTGACAGCGCTCTGTTTAAATCTGGTGCGGGACAGGCAGCATGGAGAGAAGGAATGGGTGATGTTTCTGGTCGAGACCCTTCTTCAGACTGAACTGAACTCCGTATTTAAAATCCGCATTTAACAACACAAATGCGTACATACGTATTCTAATCGCATTCCGTACAAAATACAGAAAATCTGTACTATTTGGCAGCTCTGGATAGGGCTCTTGAAAGAAAGCGGAGTCGGGGGATATGGGGCGAGGGCAGGAACGGGGTACTGAATGTGGATAGAAACATAGAAAATAGGTGCAGGAGTAGGCCATTCGGCCCTTCGAGCCTGCACCACCATTCAATATGATCATGGCTGATCATCCAACTCAGTATCCTGTACCTGCCTTCTCCCCATACCCCATTATCCCTTTAGGCACAAGGGCCACATCTAACTCCCTCTTAAATATACACTTCTGTGGCAGAGAGTTCCAGAGATTCACCACTCTCTGTGTGAAAAATGTTTTTCTCATCTCGGTCCTAAAGGATTTCCTCTTTATCCTTAAACTGTGACCCCTGGTCCTGGACTTCCCCAACATCTGGAACAATCTTCCTGCATCTAGCCTGTTCAATCAGCCATGATTACATTGAATGGCAGTGCTGGCTCGAAGGGGCAAATGGCCGTCTCTTGCTTCAGACTTGCAGCTTTGTTTGTAATGTCTCCCTAAATTTTAAAATGTTGAATGTATATTTGCAAATGTATTGACAGGTCCGTGGTTATCCTACTCTACTGCTATTCCGTGGAGGTCAGATGTTAAGTGAGCATAATGGGGCCAGGGATCTGGACAGTCTTCACAGTTTTATCCTGCAGCAGGCCAAGGATGAACTGTAGTGTCCTGCTCAGCCACCACCTCAACTCACTGATGTATAATTGTGCCCAGATTTGTCTTTGCCAGAAATGTGGTTGTACTCTCTCCTCTATCAAGGTATGTAGCAAAAGGTGAACAGCAACTTCCAGCCTTCTGAACGGTTAAATTGGCTATGATTTTTTAATCAGCGTGGTGCCTTCTGAGTGTGTGCGTGTGTGTATGGACGTAGAAAGAAGAGATTTTACTTCCTGTGCCTGCCAGCTTAACACTTGTGTGGATGTGTTTCATATGTAGTTAACAGATAATCATCTAGCTGTACTTGATTAGTAATTGCAGTACTGTGGGCATAAAACTGAATACCTCAGCATCACTTAAAACCCCATTCAGCCTGCACGAGTTAGAAAGAAGTGAAGCCAGTCTGTGCAGTGCGAGTGACTGTTAGATTTGTATAGTTTGATTAACTTGTGTTGCTTAAAAATCAAAAAGCGAATTGTGAAACTGGGCAATATCAATTGCTGAGATTTCAGTGAATTGTTTGATCACTTCGACAATTCATTGACGGGGGCTAAAACAGACATTGCAGTAGTTACCATGTAACATTTGCACTCCCCTTGCAGTTTATTGAAATTAACTAACTCAAGGCTTTTTTTAAAAACGTGACTAAAGTGTATGAAAGAAAGTGGGTGAAAGAACCATGTTATTTAAAAAAAAAAGACAAATATGACTTCCAAAATAGCAAATGTTACAGTCTTATTGCAGTGGTGATTCTGGGCAGAGCCATTTGAAACAGTGTGAGGTACTGGGAACACAGACCCGAGATGTAGAACTGTTTACTATTCATACATGTTGCTGCAAATGAGTGAGCAAATTGCAAAGGAAAACCACTTCATTTTAACATCCTTTATTGTTAGCATGTGTGTTAGAGAATGATTTGTATGTTTCCAGATGGGAGGTGGATAGCAGTAAACTTGTATGGTCGGCACTTATTTTTTGTACAATATAAAATCATTTAAAAAAAAATGAGATGCTACATCAAAGGTTTACATTACTTGGCAATTTCTAATTAAAAAAATGTAAATGATTGTCCAGAGTGCGTTTTATAAAAATAATGTGCAGTTTCTGTTCAAACCAGGGCTCTGACAAGTCGCCTCGGAGATTGTCATAATGCTAAGTGGAGTTTGCATCTGAAACTTGGTCCCTTATCTTACACACTGCATCTTCCACCCTGGAACGCCATGAACTGTTAGCAACATCATTATGGTCCCTAGATTAAAACGTAGTCACCAAACAAACCCAAAAACAAATAAATTACATTTTTATGGAAAACTATGTACAATATATATTACAACTGCCTTTAAGTAGAATTTTTTTCTTTAAAAAAAAAAGTTGTAAACATTATTTACAGAGGTATTATTCCAAGGATCTTTTTAAAAATCACTATGTTGAGGATTTTGTTCCTCCAGTAGTTTCAGGACACCTGAAGATTCCATGCACGTCCCCATTAGTGACAGCCACATGCTCTGACCACCATATTCCTGTACTTTTTTAGTATAACGTTTGAACTGTCGTCAAAGAAGAGCACAGAGATTGCATTCAGCTTGGTGGGAGCACAGCAGGGTTTTGGGATGTAGTCCGGGTTCATGAGGTGGACCTATGCATGGGAAGATTGAAACAGTTAGGCATATTTCCACAATGACACTGGACTAAAGTTTGGAGCTGAAGCTTGCTCCTTTCATCACGCATTGCACATCCACCCTCAAGAACTATACCGTGCATTCAGAAAGTATTCAGACCCCTTCACTTTTTCCACATTTTGTTATGTTACAGCCTTATTCTAAAATGGATTACATTCTTTTTTTTAAATCATCAATCTACACACAATACCCCATAATAAAAAAGCAAAAACAGGCGTTTAGAAATGTTTGCAAAGTAATTAAAAAGAAATAACTGAAATATCACATTTACGTAAGTATTCAGACCCTTTACTCAGTACTTTATTGAGGCACCTTTGCCAGCGATTACAACCTCAAGTCTACTTGGGTATGACGCTACAAGCTTGGCACACCTGTATTTGGATAATTTCTCCCATTCTTCTCTGCAGATCCTCTCAAGCTCTGTCAGGTTGGATGTGGAGCATCGATGCACAGCTATTTTCAGATCCCTCTAGAGATGTTTGATTGGGTTCACGTCCGGGCTCTGGCTGGGCCACTCAAGGACATTCACAGACTTGTTACAAAGCCACTCATGCATTGTCTTGGCTGTGGCCTTATAGAGTCGTTGTCCTGTTGGAAGGTGAACCTCCGCCCCAGTCTGGGGTCCAGAACGCTCTGAAGCAGATTTTCATCAAGGATCTCTCGGTAGGTACTTTGCTCTGTACTAGTCAGGATCTTTCCCTCGATCCTGACTAGTCTCCCATTTCCTGCCACTGAAAAACATCTCCACAGCACGATGCTGCCACCACCATGCTTCACCGTAGGAATAGTATTGGCCAGGTGATGAGCGGTGCCTGGTTTCCTCCAGACGTGACGCTTGGCATTCAGGCCAAACAGTTCAATCTTGGTTTCATCAGACCAGATCTCTCATGGTCTGAGAGACCTTTAGGTGCCTTTTGGCAAACTCCAAGCAGGCTGTCATGTGCCTTTTACTGAGAAGTGGCTTCCATCTACCATAAAGGCCTGATTGGTAGAGTGCTGCAGATATAGTTGTCCTTCTGGAAGTTTCTCCCATCCCCACAGAGAAACTCTGGTGCTCTGTCAGAGTGACCATCGGGTTATTTGGTCACCTCCCTAACCAAGGCCCTTCTCCCCCGATTGCTCAGATTGGCTGGGCAGCCAGCTCTATAAAGAGTCCTGATGGTTTCAAAGTTCTTCCATTTAAGAATGCCGAAGGCCACTGTGCTTTTCGGGACATGCAATGCTGCAGAAATTGTTTTATACCCTTCCCCAGATCTGTGTCTCGACACAATCCTGTCTCGGAGGTTTACGGACAATTCCTTCGTCCTTACGTCTTGGTTTTTGCTCTGAGATGCACTGTCAACTGTGGGACCTTATATAGACAGCTGTGTGTCTTTCCAAATCATGTCCAATCAATTCAATTTACCACTGGTGGACTCCAATCAAGTTGCAGAAACATCTCAAGGATAACCAATGGAAACAGGATGAACCTAAGCTCAATTTTGAGTGTCATAGCAAAGGATCTGAATACTTATATAAATGTGATATTTCAGTTATTTATTTTCAATTACTTTGCAAACATTTCTAAACACCTGTTTTTGCTTCTTCATTCTGGGGTATAGTGTGTAGATTGATGATAAAAAATAAAATAATTTAATCCATTTTAGAATAAGGCTGTAACGTAACAAATGTGGAAAAAGTGAAGGGGTCGGAATACTTTCTGAATGCACTGTAACTATTAGCAACAGCATTACAGCCTTTAGTTAAATAACAGCACTGTGTTGCAGCTGGCAGAGCTGCTATCTCAGAACCAGAGATGCAAGTTCAATTCCATGTGGAGTTTCCTCTGGATGCTCTGATTATCCCCAACATTCCAAAAATCTGTGGATTGGCAATAGACAATAGGTGCAGGAGTAGGCCATTCGGCCCCAAGCCAGTGTGATCATGGCTGATCATCCCCAATCAGTACCCCGTTCCTGCCTTCTCCCCATATCCCCTGACTCCGCTATTTTTAAGAGCCCTATCTAGCTCTCTCTTGAAAGTATCCAGAGAACCTGCCTCCACTGCCCTCTGAGGTAGAGAATTCCACAGACTCACCACTCTCTGTGAGAAAAAGTGTTTCCTTGTCTCCGTTCTAAATGGCTTACTCCTTATTCTTAAACTGGTTCCTGGTTCTGGACTCCCCCAACATCGGGAACATTTTCCTGCCTCTAGCGTGTCCAAGCCCTTAACAATCTTATATGTTTCAATGAGATCCACTCTCATCCTTCTAAACTCCAGAATGTATAAGCCCAGCTGCTCCATTCTGTCAGCATATGACAGTCCCGCCATCCCAGGAATTAACCTTGTAAACCTACGCTGCACTCCCTCAATAGCAAGAATGTCCGTCCTCAAATTAGGGGACCAAAACTGCACACAATACTCCAGGTGTGGTGTCACTAGGGCCCTGTACAACTGCAGAAGGACCTCTTTGCTCCTATATTCGATTCCTCTTGTTATAAAGGCCAACACGCCATTTGCTTTCTTCACTACCTGCTGTACCTGCATGCTTACTTTCATAGACTGATGTACAAGGACCCCCAGATCCTGTTGTACTTCCCCTTTTCCCAACATGACGCCATTTAGATAGTAATCTGCCTTCATATTTTTGCTACCAAAGTGGATAGCCTCACATTTATCTGCATTAAACTTCATCTGCCCTGCATCTGCCCACTCCCCCAACCTGTCCAAGTCACCCTGCATTCTCATAGCATCCTCCTCAGTTCACACTGCCACCCAGCTTTGTGTCATCTGCAAATTTGCTAATGTTACTTTGAATCCCTTCATCCAAATCATTGATGTATATTGTAAATAGCTGCGGTCCCAGCACTGAGCCTTGCGGTACCCCACTAATCACTGCCTGCCATTCTGAAAGGGACCCGTTAATCCCTACTCTTTGTTTCCTGTCTGCCAAGGTTAATTGGATGCTGTGAACTGGCCCCAGGATGTAGATTTAGTTTAGTTGGAGATACATCATGGAAAGAGGCCCATCAGCCCACCGTCCACACTGACCAGTGATCCCCACTCACTATCCTACACACTAAGGAGAACTTTACAATTTTTACCAAAGCCAATTAACCTACAAACCTGTACGCTTCTGGAAAGTGGGAGGAAACCAGAGAAAACCCACACAGGTCACGGAGAGAACATAAAACTCCATACAGACAGCACCCATCGTCGGGATCGAACTCGTATTATGAGTCCACCCATTGTGCCCCTTCCTCTCTGCGCTCAGCATTCCATTTTGGCCACAACATGGATCAGCAGTGTCAGATTTCCACCCTTGGAATGACATATGGTCGGTATGTATCATCACCCTTCCTCTTTACCTGACTCATCACATTTAATGCCAGCCAAACTAATCTATTTTCTCCAGTGGGAATAACAAACTGAAAATCTGCTCCAGTGCAAAAATGTACATTAGCAATGTAGGGATTTGTGATCAAATGCTCTTTTCCTGATTATGATTCATTAAGGTTAAATCAGCTGCAATATGAAATTCACAATAATATTCAAATGTTATTCAAATGCAGCAAATAAAGTGTTTAAAACTAGTGTGACAGTAGGGTGGGATTATGGGATATAAACCAGGCAGGCGTGCAGTTTAAATTGGCATCATGGTCAGCACAGACATTGAGGGCCGATGCACCAATTTCGGAGCTGTCTTGTTCTATGCTCTATAAGTAATTTGACTTTACATTTAGAGATATACCGCGGAAACTGTCCCTTCGGCCCACCAAGTCCGCACCGACCAACGACCACACCGTTCACTTAGCACTATCCCACACACTAGGGATCATTTCCAATTTACGGAAGCTAATTATGGGCCTGTCCCACTTAGGCGATTTTTCAGGCGACTGTCGGTGACTGTCAAGTTGCCAGCAGTCACCTGAAAAACCGGCAACTGGAACGGCGACTGTCAGAGTGGAACACACACACACACACACAAAAACACACACATCGCTTCCTTCACCAGCCCGTTACGCAGGCGGGGGACAGGCAAGCGGGGGGAGCGCTTTCTGAGTGAAATTCACACGGTGCAAAGCCAAGGTGATACAGACACACACCGCGATGAACAGGAAGATTGGCGCTGTAATTAAGATGGCTACAGCACAGTGTACGATAAGTCTGAGGAGAAGGAGTGGAGACAACTTTTAAGAAGCCAGAGATACACGGCTGTGAAGCTCGGCAGACTTTAACATTACCGGTCGGTTATCCTTGGTTCTGAAAACTACTGCTTAAGTTTTTTTTTCCCCAATGAGCTAATGAAATTCACATTTCAGCACCGGCTACAACCTACGAGAACCTTCGACCTCCTGGCAACCCACTAGGACCTCCTGGCGACCCACCTACGGCACGAGAATTCTCGCTACTCTTCATGGCGGCTTCATTCTGGTCGCTGCTAATTTTTCAACATGTTGAAAAATTCACAGCGACCGTAATGAGGCCGCAACTAGTTCCCAGAATGCGGGAACTCCTCACGACCATGAAGGCGACTCTCTGGCAACCACCCACGAACATGTGGCGACTGCAAAGTCTCCTGCAGTCGCCTAAGTGGGACAGGTCCATTAGCCTACAATCATGTACATCTTTGTAATGTAGGAGGAAACTGGAGGGCCCGGAGAAAACACAAGGGGTCACGGAGAAGGTACAAACTCCATACAGACAGCACCCATAAACAGGAACCCGGGTCTCTGGCACTGTAAGGCAACAATTCTACCGCTGCACCATTTTGCCGTTTTAAACCTGATACAGCAAAGCATCTCGCAAAGCCAACAAAACAAAGCACCCTGGAATCAAACTTAAAACAGGTCAAATTTAAAGATATTGCTTTCTCTAGGTTACTCACCAGTGTCTGCACAATCGCGTGATTCGTGGCATTCATGTGTGCATTGAGGGGAAACGAGCATTCTCCATCACAGTAATAGGCTGCGTAACCTTCAGGTGCAATTATCCAATCCTTTGGTGGGGGAAGAAGGGAAAAAAAAAAACCTGAATTGTGGATCTTTATAATTTTAACAGAAAATGCTTTGTGTTAGCTTTGCAGGCATCTTCGTTTTTTTTTAAAGTTTGAGAGATACAGAGCAGAAACAGGCCCTTCGGCCCACCGAGTCTGTGCCAACCAATGATCCCCGCACACTAATGTCCCTGTCCCACTTAGGAAACCTGAACGGAAACCTCTGGACACTTTGTGCCCCACCCAAGGTTTCCGTGCGGTTCCCGGAGGGTTTTGTCAGTCTCCCTACCTGCTTCCACTACCTGCAACCTCCGGGAACCGCACGGAAACCTTGGGTGGGGCGCCAAGTCTCCAGAGGTTTCCGTTCAGGTTTGCTAAGTGGGACAGGGGCATAACACTGTCCTATACACACTATGGACAATTTACAATTTTACCAAGCCAATTGGCCTCCAAACTGGCAAGTCTTTGTGCGGGAGAATCCCAGAGAAAACCCGCGCAGGTTACAGAGAAAGCGTACAAACTCCTTACAGACAGCACCCGTAGTCGGGATGGAACCCAGGTCTCGGTAACACAACAACTCTACTGCTGTGACACCGTGCTGCCCCTGTTAATGTCAGTTTTCTTCCAATGGTCTGCTCTATCTCATTTGGATTATTCTCTTCATGGGCTACCTCTCCAGCTACAGTACGTCACGGAGGCTGCTGCAGGATGACATTACTGAAAGCAATACTCCAACACCAAATAGTTCACCAACAAAAACCCTACAGAATTTAATTAAACAAACCACCTAAGTTCTAAGAATCTAAGTTCAAATACCTAGCTCCCACCAAGTGTCAACTTTGTTTGGTGGGGGTTGGAGAGATGATCATGGGGATTTATCTGTGGGGAATCACATACAAACTCATTTATTTCGGGGAACCTGCCATAAAACTTGAATGAGTCAGTGATTTAAAACTTAGTGGATGAGGGTTTGGCTGAGACTGCAGAAGAGCTGTCTGGGATTTTAATCAGCTAGATCCATGTGGAGTCTTTCTCTCAATATCTCCTTCTGCACAGCCAGAGTGAATAAATTCGAGCAAGGACTGGATAATGACGAAGGCTCGAGCCAACCTCAGGCTCTTTCAGTTTCAAAGAAAGACTTGGATTCTTGCTGCAGCTTTCTGGACCATACACTACATTTTTGAACAAATCACATATATTTTGCCGTGCAGTTACTTGCAATGTCGGAAACAAAGATGTCAGCAAATAGTCGCAAGCAACATGACAGCTACCAGGTGATCTGGTTCAGTAATGACTTCATTTTTAAATATTAATTTGGACTATAACTCGCATCCTCTGAAAAACTCAGCAAGTCGAGCAATATCTGTGGAGTGGAAAATAATTGTTAATGTCCTTTGCCCCAACGGATGCTGCTGAGCTCCTCCAGCAGCTCGCTTTTTGCTCCAGATTTTAACATCTATTTTCATGTGTCTCCAAGATTCACAAAAGGCAGGATGAGGCAAACTGGGGAAAACAACTAAAAGGAAGGGAGAGAGTGACAAAGATAATTAATTCTAAATAGTACACTATCCCAACTCCTGGGGCAGGAGATATCTGAGCTTGGGACAGGGTCGTTAATGGGACTCGAGGCAGGTACAAACTACCCCCTTCTAGAAACATAGAAAATAGGTGCAGGAGTAGGCCATTCGGCCCTTCGAGCCTGCAGCGCCATTCAATATGATCATGGCTGATCATCCAACTCAGTATCCTGTACCTGCCTTCTCTCCATACTCCCTGATCCCTTTAGCCACAAGGGCCACATCTAACTCCCTCTTAAATATAGCCAATGAACTGGCCTCAACTACCTTCTGTGGCAGAGAATTCCAGAGATTCACCACTCTGTGTAAATAATGATTTTCTCATCTCGGTCCTAAAAGACTTCCCCCTTAACCTTAAACTGTGACCTCTTGTTCTGGACTTCCCCAACATATGGAATAATCTTCCTGCATCTAGCCTGCCAACCCCTTAAGAATTTTGTAAGTTTCTATAAGATCACCCCTCAATCTTCTAAATTCTAGCAAATACAAGCCGAATCTATCCAGTCTTTCTTCATATGAAAGTCCTGCCATCCCAGGAATCAGTCTGGTGAACCTTCTCTATACTCCCTCTATGGCAAGGATGTCTTTCCTCAGATTAGGAGACCAAAACTGTACACAATACTCCAGGTGTGGTCTCACCAAGACCCTGTACAACTGCAGTAGAACCTCCCTGCTCCTATACTCAAATGTGTCAATACTCTTCTAGTGCCACAAGCTGTACAACTGCAAAAGGATCAAATGTAGAAACAAAGAACTGCAGATGCTGGTTAATACACAAAAGCACGCAAAGTGCTGGAGTAACTCAGCGGGTCAAGCAGCATTTCTGGTTAGGAAGAATGGGGCAGCTTCCCTGGAGAACATGGATAGATAATGTTTCAGGTGGAGACCCTTCTTCAGTCTGATGTAGGGGGTGAGGAGAACAAACCTGGAAACTTTACACTCTATCTTCTCTCTGCCCTTGTTCTCCCCTCCAGAGGTCTACACACCCACTTTTTCCTTTAACCAGATTCCTATTCCTGTTTCTGTAGAGGAGGCTGAGGGGTGACTTATTTTCCACCTTCCTTCTCTCCCCCTCTACAAACAGTCTGAAGAAGAGTCCCAACCCAAAATATCACCTGTCCATGTTCTCCAGGGATGTTGCCTGACTGTATCCTCACAGATACAGTACCGTGCGGTGAGAACAGGGTATGTTTACTTTTAACCAGCTCACCTGAAAATGGATTTGCTTTGATTCAGTTACACAGAAGCAGCAGGAAATAATTTCTTACATGCTAAATTATGATCGGGACTGCACCGCATGGAAGGCTTACGGAGGCACATCCAAAAGTTAGATTCAGAGGCCAGTACCCAAGGAGAAAAATAATTGGAGTTATGGAGGAGGAAAATACGATTGGACAGGTCCAGCAAAGAATTAGTACAGGGATTTCCGTTCAAAGAGCCTTGTGTGGTGAATCACATCACACTTCCATGGATAAATAAAATGCCCTTAACACCAAGATTATCTGCCCCTTCCCAACCTATTACTTGGCCCAATAGATCAGTCACAGCCTGAGGTACATTGCCTCGTCCACACACATTCAAAACAAGGTGATATATTGTCACGTGCAGATGCACAGTGATACTATTTTCTTACATACAGTCTAGTAGAGTATGGACATACTTATGCACATCCCGATTAGCAACGTGGACAGAAATAATCCACATGCAAGTGGATCAGTTTTTGGCGCCATTTTCAAGCTCTAGTTCTTGTTAGTGGTGCCCGACGCAGACAAGCCCCAGGCTGTGCTGTGGGCCTCCATCCATCGCCTTCCTTGGATGTGTGGTTCGACCAGCAGACCAACGTTCCTCTCCTCGCCCATCCACCTTTGTGCCAACATTGAGGGCTCGGTAGGCTATTCCCCGGCTCCTTCGCCGACCGGCTTTGCCCTTCGCATCCGATATCGTCGCCAAATGTCGCTCCATCCTCCCGGTCTCTGGTCTTCGGGGAAGGGCAGGGCCTGGTCGGCGGCTGTCCGCAGCCCGCCAGGTCCCACAGCTGGCCTTGATCAGTACATTGGAGATTTCCTTCGCATCTTATATCCCCAGTCACAATCTCCTTAGTTGGAAGATTCCGTTGCACTGCTGAAACTTGAGCAAAATAATCCAGGCCGACCATCCAATGCCACACGGAAGCAGTGCTGCATTGTAGGAGGGACTATCTTGCAGACGGGCTGCTAAGCCAAGCCTCTGCTCCTCTGGGAGGACCGTCCTGCAGCAATGATGGGAAGCTGGGCAGGGGTGTAAAGTCCTCAATATTCACAAGCGTCAAGGGAACGGGTTTCGTATAAATAATGGAGAAATGTGTACACAATTGTGGCTGCTGGCAATGATGCCAAAGCAAAGAGTCGCACAGCAATCAACTTTCCATGGATATGCAAGTAAGTTTTTAAGTAAGTAAGTAACTAAGTAAGTTTTAGCTAGTAAATTTCATCCGTACATAAACCCACCCATGCTACCGGCTTCCCGATAACCAGCCCCCAGTCACATACCCAGCCCAAATGCTCCAGATCAAGGATGGTAAGTCAACAGATAATAAGGATTTGTGGCATTATCCCTGAACCAACAGCATTAAAACAGATCAGCCACATATTATCTCACTACTGTGCATGGTGCTGCAATATATTCTAAAGGACATCAATGGCTGTTGGCCAGAGCCTGTGAAATGAGCTGTACAGATAGTACTGCTTGCACTGTCCTTCCTTCACTGCTTGTAGCAAGGAAATGATCTCCCAATGTTAACCTTTGAATTGCATGCCTGGAAAAAATCAGCAAAACGGGAAGAGGTGCTCATTGCAAATCGAGTGACAACCCAGTACTGTGTGGAGAGGAGGATGCAAACTGCAAACACGAGGGAATACGTGTTAGAATATGTGTTAGGCCAGAATATGTGTTAGCAGCACGAGAAAGCAACCATCTAATGGAGAACCTAAGATCAGATCATGGGAACATCAGCAGCAATAGCCAGAGATCACAACCTGACCTTGGTATAATAATGCTCAACTACCGAGATTGATCAAATTGGAGTAAATATGTAAACTGAATAACAAAATGCCCCATTCCCCTTAAAGTATTTCATACCACTATCACAAAATATTTCGATGAGACCGTAAGATATAGGAGCAGAATTAGGCCATTTGGCCCATCAAGCCTACTCTCATTTAATCGTAGCGGATCAATTCTTCCCTCTCAATCCCATTCTCCTGCCTTCTCCCTGTAAACTTTGATGTCCTTATATATTTCATATTTCCATGTGACAGTGGAGGAAGCCAGTTTGGCCCATAGGTCTATCCCAGCTCACGGAGCAATCCCATTCCCACATTAATTGTCGCAATAATCCATTCTTCCCACATTCCCAACAATTCCCAACAATTCCCAACTACACCAGGAACATGGTAGTGGTCAACAAACCAAGCAACACTTTGGAATGTGGGAGGAGACCCACATTGTCACAGGGTGTGTGTAAGAAGGAACTGCAGATGCTGGTTTAAATCGAAGATAGACACAAAAAGCTGGAGCATCTCTGGAGAAGGGTCTCGACCCAAAACAGTGTCTGGAGAAGGGTCTCATCCCGAAACGTCCCGCTGAGCTACTCCAGCTTTTTGTGTCTGTCTTCTGTTACAGGGAGAACGTGCAAACTCCACACTGACAGCACCAGAGGTGTGGATTGAGGCCGAGTTACTTGGACCCCGAGGCAACAGCTCTGCCAGCTGTGCCACCTGTAGTAGGCACACACACAGCTTTCCAGAAACATCTAGAAAAGAGACTGACACGCTGAGAGGCTCAAACATTTCAGGCAGCTGCAGTTTGTTTGGGTGGGAGAGGGAGGGATTCAGAGAATTGACCATTTTAATTGAGGGAAGAGCGTTAGAATTGGAGAGAAACTGTTATACTTAAAATTGTTCCAAGAGATTTTCAAGAACTACAAGACCCAGCCAGGAAGCGAGTGTATCAAAGTCCGCTCTTGCCCCTCGGTTACTTGACAATTAACTTCGAGTTTCCAGTATTAGTCGCTTGACTACACGCTAGGAGCTCGAGCTGACCCCCCTTTCTCCCACTCTCACGGGCAAGGAGAACAATCACAGCAACTCCATCCCCTGCCCCTGCACGAGATCACAGCACCGTGCAGGTCAGGGTTAAGCGTTAGAACATTCCTCTTGTCGTGCCTTTCTCAGTAACAAACCCGGCAGTGCGGTATCCGTTCAGCAAACAGGAACACTCCAGGCAATATTATTTGGCTGGGGTGGGGAAGTTTCAGAGGAACTATGAACATAAACACTTTAGCAACACAGCTGCTAAGTGCTGAAGCATTCATGCCTTCTAGCAAAGCTGGATAGTTAAATACTTTCAAAAAGCAAACCTGAAGTATGTGACCCGGAGATTCCTTACTTACATGACTGTGAAGGAGGGAAGCAGCTTGCTGCATACACTGATATGCATGTTTTGCACTGACATTTTAATAACTCTGGCACTGGCCACTCAAATCAGCTGCCCTGGATTTTAATGACTGTTTTTACTGTATTTTAATGTTGCTGTTTTACTTGCTTTTAACTATTTATACTGTTTCATCAGGGACTGGATTGTTTTTACTGTTATTATGTGTGAAAATTTACCCACTCACCCAGCCTATCCAAGTCTCCTTGCAGCCTCTTAGCATCCTCCTCACAGCTAACACTGCCCCCCAGCTTCGTGTCATCCGCAAACTTGGAGATGTTGCATTCAATTCCCTCGTCCAAATCATTAATATATATCGTAAATAGCTGGGGTCCCAGAACTGAGCCTTGCGGTACCCCACTAGTCACTGCCTGCCATTGTGAAAAGGACCCGTTTACTCCTACTCTTTGCTTCCTGTCTGCCAGCCAGTTCTCTATCCACATCAATACTGAATCCCCAATACCGTGTGCTTTAAGTGTATATACTAATCTCTTATGCGGGACCTTGTCGAAAGCCTTCTGAAAGTCTCTATTCCTATTAATTTTTTGGTTGCATTGAGATGTATGGAAACTAAATATTCCATGCAAATTATTATATTTCCTGATTTGGATAGTAAGAACGAAACTGTCAATGGATCCTGGCTTTTGCATTTTACCACATTGAGACAACTGCTCTCTGCCTCTCTATCAGTGCCAGCAACTCTCCACTCTACACTACTGGCTGACTCGGTAAAGGCATTGATTCAGAGGGAACCGGGGGGGGGGGGGGGGGGGGGGGAAGAGGACGATTTACATCACCTAGTTCAGCAAGAGGTTTTACTTGTGCATGAATTTAAGGGGCTGAATGTAGCCTGGCCCATCTCCAAGCAAATGTTGCAGTTCTAGTCTCATTCAGAGTCAACACGTGACGATATTTGATGCAATCCTTCATAGAAACATAGAAAATAGGTGCAGGAGGAGGCCATTCGGCCCTTCGAGCCTGCACTGCCATTCAATATGATCATGGCTGATCATCCAACTCAGTATCCTGTACCTGCCTTCTCTCCAAACCCCCTGATCCCTTTAGCCACAAGGGCCACATCTAACTCCCTCTTAAATATAGCCAATGACTGGCCTCAACTATATTCTGTGGCAGAGAATTCCACAGATTCACCACTCTCTGTGTGAAAAATGTTTTTCTCATCTCGGTCCTAAAAGATTTCCCCCTTATCCTTAAACTGTGACCCCTTGTTCTGGACTTCCCCAACATCGGGAACAATCTCCCTGCATCTAGCCTGTCCCACCCCTTAAGAATTTTGTAAGTTTCTATAAGATCCCCCCTCAATCTTCTAAATTCTAGCGAGTACAAGCCGAGTCTATCCAGTCGTTCTTCATATGAAAGTCCTGACATCCCAGGAATCAGTCTGGTGAACCTTCTCTGTACTCCCTCTATGGCAAGGATGTCTTTCCTCAGATTAGGAGACCAAAACTGTACGCAATACTCCAGGTGTGGTCTCACCAAGACCCTGTACAACTGCAGTAGAACCTCCCTGCTCCTATACTCAAATCCTTTTGCTATGAATGCTAACATACCATTCGCTTTCTTCACTGCCTGCTGTGCCTGCATGCCTACTTTCAATGACTGTACCATGTACCATGACACCCAGGTCTCGTTGCATTTCCCCTTTTCCTAATCGGCCACCATTCAGATAATAGTCTACTTTCCTGTTTTTGCCACCAAAGTCGATAACCTCTGTATCATCCGCAAACTTGGAGATGTTGCATTCAATTCCCTCGTCCAGATCATTAATATATATTGTAAATAGCTGGTGTCCCAGCACTGAGCCTTGCGGTACCCCACTAGTCACTGCCAGCCATTCTGAAAAGGACCCATTAACTCCTACTCTTTGCTTCATGTTTGCCAGCCAGTTCTCTATCCACATCAATACTGAACCCCCAATACTGTGTGCTTTAAGTTTGTATACTAATCTCTTATGTGGGACCTTGTCGAAAGCCTTCTGAAAGTCCAGATATAACACACTCAGACCATATAACAATTCAGACCTGATGAGATATATTTCCTGTTGGTGATTACTGTACAGAGACTACTAGCAAGTCTGGGCTGATCCTACTTGAACGGCACAGAGGAGTGGTGTGGATCATTAATGGCAAGGCCAAACTGAGTGAGGTGCACTGCCCTGTATACTATGCCACACGAGAAGCCAATCTTGCAAAGGCAAAACCTCAATGATCCCTGCGCAATCATAACAAATAAACCTATTTTATTTTAAAAGAATGTTGGTGGAACTCATCTGGTCAGGCAGCATCTATGGAGGACATGGTTGGACATTTCGGGTCAGGACCCATCGTGTCCCAACCCAAAGCGTTGCCTGTCCATGTCCTCCAGAGGTGCTGCCTGACCTGCTAAATTCCTCCAGTACTTTGCGCTTTGGCTCAAGATTCCAGCATCTGCAATTCTGTGTGTCTACTCTTCCTTTAAACATTAGTGGGAGTCGCAGAGAGGCAGGATTTAGAGGCACCCACAATACCTCAACACTGGTCAAGAGTCCATCTGTCTCCTCAGATTCTGGTGAACTTCTACCGCTGCGCCATCGAAAGCATCTTTACTAACTGTATCACAGTATGGTATGGCAACTGCTCTGTCTCCGACCGGAAAGCACTGCAGAGAGTGGTGAAAACTGCCCAACGCATCACCAAGGACTGCTCTCACCCCAACCACAGAATGTTTACCCTCCTCCCATCTGGAAGGCGCTACATTCCCGGACCAGCAGCTTCAGGAACAGCTTCTTCCCTGCGGTTTTTACCCCACTTACCTCTGCACCTTGGTGATTTTGCCAGTCATCCCCCCCGGACACTCCTTCCCCCAGTGACTGATCTCCCTCCCCTCCCCGAAAATTGTACTACTGTTACTGTATATACATTTTACTGTTCCATTATCCTGTGTTTGCACTTCTGGGTGAGATGCTAACTGCATTTCGTTGTCTCTGTACTTGCACACTGCACAATGACAATAAAGTTTGAATCTGAATCTGTTGTACGTCCCTATTTGCCCAGGATCGGGGCAGCATAGTGGCGTTGTGGTAGAGCTGCTGCCTTACAGCGTCAGAGATCCGGGTTTGATCCTGACTACAGGTACTGTCTGTACATATTTGTTTGCTCTCTGCGACCATGTGGGTTTTCTCCGGGTGCTCCGCTTTCCCCTCACATCCCACCAAAGATGTACAGGTTTGTAGATGAATTGGCTTCGGTAAAAATTGCAAATTGTCCCTGGGGTGTAGGATAATGTTAGCGTACGGGGGTGAGTGCTGATCAGCGCGGACTCTGTGGACCGACGGGAGCGTTTCCGCTCTGTATCTCTCAAGTCTAAAGCGTGGAGAAAACAGAAATGTCAACCACATTTTGTGGGGCTGCAGTCACAATTCAAGTGGGCAAGAATGACCGATTTTCTTTCAACAAAAACAGTGAAGCGGCTGAGATTTTAATGACAAACTGATGCACCCTATGGCCATGCCATCAATATGAGCTCCTTATTCCAGATTTAAGATGAATTCCCAGATGCCTGGGTGGAATTCAAACACTTATCTCAGACCCAGGCCTCAGAATGCTAGTCCCGTAATTTAACCACCACCACAATGTACCACGACTATTTTCTATGTTTCTATATTATATTTAAGAGGGAGTTAGATGTGGCCCTTGTGGCTAAAGGGATCAGGGGGTATGGAGAGAAGGCAGGTACAGGATACCGAGTTGGATGATCAGCCATGATCATATTGAATGGCGGTGCAGGCTCGAAGGGCCGAATGGCCTACTCCTGCACCTATTTTCTATGTTTCTATGTTTCCATGTACCTACTAAATACAAAAATTAAATGGACTGCCTTGGAAAAGGAACCCAAATGATTTCTAAATCCTTGATGCCTTATTAAAGGGAGAATCCTTGGAGCTGACAAGGATAGGATGAGCTGGATAAGGAGGCAAATCAGATCATGGAGATCTGGAAAGCATTAACATTCTGCACATTCTGCTCAAGCCTCTCCCCAGAGGCTCAAGTGCAGAGATCTAGGACGACCCCAGAGGGACCACTCCTCTTCCAGAGGTGCAGGTATTCAGAGGAGACCCTAAGCAGAACCCCTGACAAGTGGACACAAAAGATCCGGTGGCTTTTTTTTTCAGAGTGATCTGGCCAAATCCTAGCATTAAAAAAAAAATGACTGGAACACTTGTGGCAATAATGCTGTGTCTGAACTGTGTTTATATTCTGTGGATGAAGGAAATACAGATGCTCGTTTAAACCGAAGATAAAGCTGGAGTAACTCAGCAGGACAGGCAGCATCTCTGGAGAGAAGGAATGGGTGACGTTTCGGGTCGAGATCCTTCTTCAGGGCATTCTTCAGGGTCTCGACTCAAAACGTCACCCATTATCCTGCATTATCCTACACCCCAGGGACAATTTTCAAATTTTACCGAAGCCAATTCATCTACAAACCTGTACATCTTTGGTGGGATGTGAGGGGAAACAGTGGGAATGGTGGGAGAACTGGGAAGGGAAGGGAATGAAGAGAGAAAGCAAGGACTTTCTGAAGTTAGAGAACTGCACACCCAGAGGGGGCATTTATTGTTGCGGGTGATTTTAACCACTCCAACCTTAAATATTCTGGACTTAGTATATACTAATATTACTGAAGCCTACAAAGCCCTCCCCCTCCCCCACCTTGGACAGTCTGACCACCTCTCTCTGTTCCTGCTCCCCAAATACACACCTCTGATCAGACGTGTGAAACCTACCGTGAGGACAGTGAAGGTTTGGCCTGAGGGGGCTGTCTCTGTTTTACAGGAACAGTTTCAGCAAACAGACTGGATTCTGTTTGCCACCCAGGCCACCTTTAACTCCCAAGTGGACATCAACTCATACACCTCAACCGTTTTGGACTATATAAAATTCTGCACTGACAACGTCACTACCCACAAAGAGATAAAGATCTTCCCTAACCAGAAGCCGTGGATGAGCAGGGAGGTCAGACTCCTGCTGAAGGCTCGCGATGCCGCTTTCAGATCTGGCAACGCTGAGGGATACAGCTCATCCAGGGCCAATCTGAAAAAGGGAATTAGGAATGCTAAACTTAATCACAAACGGCGGATTGAGGAGCATTTCAAGTTCAAGTGAGTTTATTGTCATGTGTCCCTGTATAGGACAATGAAATTCTTGCTTTGCTTAAGCACACAGAAAATAGTAGGCATTTACTACAAAACAGATAAATGTGTCCCAAACATTTCCAAAACAACTCCGACCCCAGGCGCATGTGGCAAGGAATCAAATCCATTGCCGATCACCATAAAGTTAACACCCCCCCCCAGACAACGCCTCCCTTCCTGACGAGCTAAACCATTTCTATGCTCGCTTTGACCGGGACAACAAAACTCCTGCCATCAAAGTTGCCCCACCCCCGAATGAACAACCCGTCAGTCTCTCCACCTCTGCTGTACAAGATGCACTGAGCAAGGTGAATGAGCACAAAGCTGCCGGCCCCGATGGCATCCCCGGGCGGGTGCTCAGGGCATGTGCTGGACAACTATCCCTGTCACTGGCCCAGGGTGTTGTCCCCACTTGCCTCAAGACATCAACCATTGTGCCAGTGCCCAAACAGTCAGCTACAGGGAGTCTCAACGATTTCCGCCCAGTGGCACTCACCCCTGTCATTGCTAAGTGCTTTGAGCGGCTGATCTTGGCTCACCTCAAAGCCAGCCTCCCCCCCACACTGGACCCCCATCAGTTTGCCTACCGGACCAACAGGTCTACAGAGGACGCCATATTGGCGGCCCTACAATCTGCCCTGACCCACCTGGACAACAACAACACCTACATCAGGTTGCTGTTCATTGATTTCAGCTCCGCCTTTAACACTCTCATCCCTGCCAGCTTGATCACCAAACTCAGCGGACTTGGCATCTCCACCTCCCTCTGCAATTGGACACTGGATTTCCTCACCAACAGATCACAGTCTGTTAGGGTCAACAACCTCACCTCCTCCACTATAACACTGAACACCGGCGTGCCACAGGGCTGTGTGCTCAGCCCTCTCCTCTACTCCCTCTTCACCCACGACTGCATCCCTAAGTACGGATCCAACGCCATCATTAAGTTTGCTGATGACACCACGGTGGTAGGACTGATCAGTGACAACGACGAGTCAGCCTACAGGGATGAGGTCCAGCACCTGACAACCTGGTGTGCCAATAATAACCTCGTCCTCAACTCCAAGAAGACGAAGGAAATTATTGTTGACTTCAGGAAGATCAGAGGGGGCAGACATACCCCCATCCATATAAACGGGACTGAGGTGGAGCGCGTCTCCAACTACAAATTCCTCGGGGTACACATCTCGGAGGATCTGTCCTGGTCCCTCAACACCTCCAAGCTGATCAAAAAGGCGCAGCAGCGCCTTTACTTCCTGAGGAGGCTCAAGAAAACACCACGTCCCCCCAGATCCTGACCAACTTTTACCGCTGTACCATCGAGAGCATCCTGACCACCTGCTTCACGGTATGGTACAGCAGTTGCACCGTAGCCAGACAGGAAGGCACTACAATGGGTGGTGAAAACCGCTCAGTACATCATCGGTGCCCCGCTCCCTGCCATGGATGCCCTCCACCGAAAACGGTGTCTGAGACGGGCCGGGAAGATCATCAAAGACCCCTCCCACCCCAACCATGGGCTGTTTGCCCTCCTCCCATCAGGGAGGCGGTACAGGAGCCTCAGGTCTCGTACTAGTAGGATGAGGAACAGCTTCTTCAACAACACTATCACACTGCTGAACTCGGAGTCCCGCCGATAGATTTCTCCAGTCTCTCCGTCCACATTGTTTGCTTACTCTGTATTTTTATTCCTATATTGCACTATTACTACGGACTGACGCTAAACTGCATTTCGTTGTACCCATACTTGTATTTGTGCAATGACATTAAAGTTGAATTGAATTGAATTGAAGTCAATGTTCATACGGCTGGTGTGTAAACTACCCAATCGAAATACAAGGTGCTGTTCCTCCAATTTACGCTGGGCCTCACTCCGACAATGGATAGAAAGGTCAGATTGGGAATGGGAGGGGGTTGGAGTGCTGAGCCACCAGGAGATCAGGTAGGTTAAGACAGACTGAGCGGAACAATGGCCAAGCCTGCGCTTGGTCTCGCTGATGTAGAGAAGCATTAATATTTCATCGGCTTTGAACAACATCAGGAAGAAGCTCGTCCGTTTACATTCGGTAATCGCTCGTTTCCCTCTCCCCCATTCTCAGTCTGAAGAAAGATCTCGACCCGAAATGCCACCCATTCCTTTTCTCCAGAGATATTGCCTGACCCGCTGAGTTGCTCCAACATTTTGTGTCTATCTTCAGGAAGACACAAGTGCTAATAAAAAGCAAGTCATTTTTTCTCCAAAATAGTAATGTTTTTGGTTTAAGGGCATGCAACGTGCTGCGGTGTTGCATTGAAGACTTCCCTCCCAAACCCCTGAACGTTCTCCACTCATCTGCGTGGTTTTGAGCTCCTGGAATGCCAATCGACTATGCACATTTGTGCAGGAGTAGGCCATTCAGCCCTTCGAGCCTGCACCGCCATTCATTATGATCATGGCTGATCATACAACTCAGTATCCTGTACCTGCCTTCTCTCCATACCCCCTGATCCCTTTAGCCACAAGGGCCACATCTAGCTCCCTCTTAAATATAGCCAATGAACTGGCCTCAACTACCTTCTGTGGCAGAGAATTCCACAAATTCACCACTCTCTGCATAACACGCGTGTAAATGGCTCTCAGCATCCATGCCCAAGTGGTCCCAAAGTTATTACTGCTGGCAAGGAAAAAAGAGGGAACCCTGAATCACTGCAGAGAATAAATGTGTATAATCGATTGGCATTCCAGCAGAAACTCACAGATAATTAACAGGAGTCTTCCTAGAGGGCACCGTCCGATTACAGTGCTTCAAGCACCACCCAGTAACACAGACTAGTAGTGTGCGCACACAAGTATCAGGAGAAATAACATGATCAACATATTTGGGAATGGCCAGGATCATGTGCCAAGTGTCCAACATTGGTGTTTTGTGCTCAATAAATATCCAATGACTAGAGACGGAAATTAGCTACTGATTGGCTACAATCTCGCATATTTACATGCAAAATGTTCATTAATATGCACTGTCCCTATAAACAAAACATTATTATTATTATTATTATTAATGAAGCACGAGACAAGAAGTTTAATAACAACAAAGGGATCTGCCTCTATTTAGGAGTTGCCTCTTTAATCAAGGATCAATCGGTCAAAACTTTACAGGACTGCTCAAAATATCCCAGCAAAACTGCAAAATATCCTGATAAGGGGTTGGACAGGCTAGATGCAGGAAGATTGTTTCCGATGTTGGGGAAGTCCAGGACAAGGGGCCACAGCTTAAGGATCGAGGCGAAATCTTTTAGGACCGAGATGAGAAAAACATTTTTCACACAGAGAGTCGTGAATCTGTGGAACTCTCTGCCACAGAAGGTAGTTGAGGCCAGTTCATTGGCTATATTTAAGAGGGAGTTAGATGTGGCCCTTGTGGCTAAAGGGATCAGGGGGTATGGAGAGAAGGCAGGTACAGGATACTGAGTTGGATGATCAGCCATGATCATATTGAATGGCAGTGCAGGCTCGAAGGGCCGAATGGCCTACTCCTGCACCTATTTTCTATGTTTCTATGTAACCTTTAATTGTGTGACTATTCCTGCAGCACAAATGCAGGGGCAAGATTAAACCAGGCTTCTGTTTGCGATCGAACTCTGCTGCCACTTGCACTGGGTGACAAGGGCACCAAGCTGAAACCCACTGGACAGGCAGCTGAAATCCAGAGCAGAGAGTGGAGAGAGGTCCATGGGAGGCAGCTGGCACATCGTCAGGAGTTGGGAAGGCAGGTCAAGAAGAAGGAAAGAAAATTAACACAGTGGCGCAGGAGTAAAGTTGCTACCTTACAGCGCCAGAGACCCGGGTACAATCCTGACTACGGGTGCTGTCTGTGCCGAGTTTGGCAGACAAACCGTCTGTCTGTTTCTCCCCGTGACCTACGTGGCTTTCTCTGGGTGTTCCCATTTCCACCCAGGTTCCAAAGGCATACAAGTTTGTAGGTTAATTGGCTTCGGCAAAAGTTGTAAATTGTCCCTAGGGTGTGTGGGATAGTGTTAGAGTGTGGGGATTGCTGGTCGGCGCGGACTTGTTGGGCCGAAGGGCCTGTCCCTGCGTTGTATCTCTAAAACTAAAATCAAAGCAACTGGATGAAAGGTGGAAATGCACCTGTAAGGACAGTGGAGCAGTGGAACTTTGTAGACAGAGGACTTTCAGAAAAAGGCTGAGGCTCTGAGCTCTTGAACTTCCCTTGTCCTGGGACTTGGTTGAAGAAGTTTGCTTGAAAAGTCCAGCCCGTGATCCCCAAATACTGGGCCGACAGTACGGTGAGCGAGCATCAGCCACTCACTGGGAATCCCAGGCCACAAAGTATCAAGTTCAAGGCTTCTGCACGGAGGGAGTTGTCCCAGGGCAGAGTGTTACATGGGGCAAGGCCAAGATCAATGAAAGGGAATCATGTAGACCATTGACAGAGATTCATTAGGGAGTACTCCCGAGGCAGAGGTCAGTTGGGAGTCACCATTAACTAATTTAAACCCCGTTTCTTCCCTCGCTCATTGACAGAAGATACAAAAGCTTGAAAGCGCTGACATCAGATTCACCTTCTTCCCTGCTGTTATCAGACTACTGAACAGTCCTCTCATAAACGCGGGGTGTATTCCTGATCTTCCGATCTACCCCATCGTGGCCCTTGCAATTTTTTTCATCTGCACTTGCTCTAGCCCCGCACCGCTCGAGCCCTGCAAGATTCTGCATTCCGCTATTTTTCTCTTTGCGCCATCTGTTGTCCTCTTGTGTGTTAGGATACGACTGAATAGCACACAAGGTTTTCCACTGCATCTCAGCACAAGTGATAATAATTAGCTAAAACCAACAGATCAATTGCGTCTCTTTTCTGAATGCGTTCCAGCAACCAGCACTGGTGCGTTTCCAACTACAGTGGGTCCTTCAATCGGCAGGGCAGAGTAATCATGAGCAGCCAGCGAGCAGGCCTGCTGGCCAAGCTCATTTCAACATCTGGATCGCATGTGCACGCCACACTCTGAGCTCCACAGCCTCGCTGAGATAACAGAATCATTTCTCTTGGAAACCACCAGTCACTTACATTCAGGGTCTACACATTAACACAATGCAGGCTGAATGAATGTGTACATCTAACCCTAAAAGATCCTGGCAATAAGATCCTGCTGGCACAGATGCCAGGTGGTTTTAGTTTCCTGCCAGGAACAACATCCATTTTCTAAACGTGCATTCCACGTACAATTTCCTCAGGCCAACACAGATGCTAATTATAAATGAAGCGATTGGATGCAACCAGTGTCAGTAGGCGGGCTCTCACTGAGCCTTTCAGCTAGATTAGGACAGCAGAGAAGACATCAGCAGAATGACTTTAGAGATACAGTGTGGAAACAGGCCCTTCAGCCCACCGAGTCTACGCCGAACATCGATCACCCCCCCCGTACACTAGCACTACCTCACACACCAGGGATAATTTACGATTTACAGAAGTCAATTAGCTAACAAACTTGTACGTCTTTGGAGCCTGGACACAAACAAAACCCCTTACAGACCGCACCCGTAGTCAGGATCGAACCCGGGTCCCTGGTGCTGTAAGGCAGCAACTCTACCGCTGCGCCACTGAGCGTCCCAGTGCTGGACAATATTTATTGCACATCCGACAGCATTGAAACAGCGCTGCATATCGATGTTTGCTACGTTTGTCCGTTCATTTATGGAAACTAGGTGTTGCCACCTGGACCAACATTTAATCCCCATCATTAATTACCCTCAGCAAGATGGTGGTGAGCTGTCGCCCTAAATTGCTGTAGTCTACGGGGTCAAGGTACTGATGGAGATGGAGTTTGAGGATACAGGCCCTGTTGCTGTAGTCTACGAGGTCAAGGTACTGATGGAGATGGAGTTTGAGGATTCAGGCCCTGTTGCTGTAGTCTACGAGGTCAAGGTACTGACGGGAAGGGAGTTTGAGGGTTTAGACCATGCAAAGATGAAGGGATGGTTATTTTAGTTCCGTCAGGATAATGTGTGAGCTGATGGGGACCCTGTGGTGGTGGAGCTCTCAGCTGCCTCCTGGACCTGAACATCTTGGTAATACAGGTCACGGGATTGTGAGGTGCTCTCGGGCGAGTTATCTATAGTGCATTTTGTAGACAGTATGCAATGCAGTCGCTGTGTGCCAGTGATGGAGGGGATAGATGGTTATGGTGGTGGCTGGAGTGCCATTCAGGTGGGTGGAATCGATCTTGTTGAGATTTGTTGGAGCTACACTCACCCAGGCAAATGCTCCCGTATGTTGCTTTGTTAATGAGGACAGCAGGAGGCGAGTCACTTACTGCAAGGTATCCAGTCTCTGTATAGTAGGTGTATAGATTGGTGCCTATATATCCTGTATTACAAGAGCCCCCACATTCACTATTATTTCATTGATGATGAAGAGGCTCCTGGAAGAAGTTATCGAAACGCAAGTCCTTTCTATATTTCAGATGTGTTAAACGTGCCCTAACAACCAGGTCCCGAGCACCGTGGGCAGCACGGTGGCGCAGCGGTAGAGTCGCTGCCTTACAGCGCTTGCAGCACCGGAGACCCGGGTTCGATCCCGACTACGGGTGCTGTCTGTGCGTAGAGTTTGTAGGTTTTTCCCACGACTGCGTTGGTTTTCTCCGAGATCTTCGGCTTCCTCCCGCACTCCAAAGACGTACAGGTTTGTAGGTTAACTGGCTTGGTGCATGTGTAAATTGTCCCTAGTGTGTGTAGGATAGTGTTAATGTGCGGGGATCGCTGGTCGGTGCGGACTCGTGGGCTAAAGGGCCTGTTTCCACTCTGTATCTCCAAACTAAACACAGTATAATCTATGAATTTTGCCCTTTGTCAATGAATGTTTCAAAGAGCTAAGAGTTTAGTTTTAATAACATTTTTGCAGTGCAGCTTGCGTTATTCAACAACTGTTAATTACGAGGTTCGAAGGGTAGAAAAATATTTAATTAAAATAATATTTAATGTTGAACTCCATTGATATAGGCAGGCACTGAAACTGTTCATCATTCTTGCATCTTGATAGTTGGACCAGCATTAAAGGAAATTGAAGATGCAAGATTGTAATCACTGGCCCAAACATGCTTTTGCTTTACAACTAATGCTACTAATAATAGATTTGTATTACCATTGCATCTTTCACATCTATTGCAGAAAATCCATGTGTTTTGACAGCCATGAAGCTGAACTGCAGTCATCACTGTCATGTGGGGAAACTTGGCAGCAAACTCACTCAGAGCAAACTCCCACAGCGAACAACACAATGACAACCAAATAGCCTGCAGAGAAAATGTCAACTGAGGGATATGCATGGGTCAAAAGACAAGGGAGACCACTGCTGTTCATCTTTGAAATAATGCCAAGAGATCTTTTACTTCCACTGAAGGGAGCAGATGGGGCCTCATTTTAGCATCTCCCTGAGTGCCACCTTGGAACACGTTCTGGAGCAGGAGGCTAGACGTCTTTGTAATGGGACCCAACCTTTCACTCAGCTGGGAAAGGGGTACCAACCCAGACAAGGCTGGCATTCAAGTCTGGCTAAATTCAGAGCTACCTGCTAAGTTTATTTTGCTTCCATCCCCAGCAACTCCGAGGTCATGGGCAAAACAAATGACCACCTAAAATGTGAAAAGAAATGTCATTTTCTTTTTACCTGCCACCCGAGGTCCCGAAAACTGACATAGAGTTCATGTTTCTTGCAAGCCTGGCGCTGATCACTGGCATTGTACTCTGTGGGAAGAAATAAAATGAATGTTACGTTGGGTAAGCTTGGACAGGCACACTGGATGCTGTTGCTGCCTGTAAAGCCAGCCACCGACTGCCTCAGGAATTTTAATTCATGCTTGCGATAATTTTCCAGGTATTAATAACTCTATGAGGAACTCTAGTCTCAAAGTCACCTTCTAAAAATCCATGTTCATCTCTTGCTCATCATGTGAAGCCAGTGGAATTTGAGATGCTGCATGGGATTAGCTAACCCAATACCACTTGACATCTTATACGTGTCAGCATAAATAGGTCCTCTCTTATTTACTCGACGTCACAGCCAGAGACAAGGCTTCCCTGACTTTTCCCCTCAACACAGCTTCCCGACATTATGATTCCATTTTGTGGCCTTTCAAGGATATGGGGATTTCCCTTGTGATTTCATGTAAGCATTAAAAGCCATGACCTTATATAGATCGCTATACAAATGCCTTCAGACCTAAACCCCATCAGTTGGGTAGAAAATTAAGCATATCTTTTGTTTAATTGCTGCAGTACATTGACTGGATGTTGTCAATGGAACGCATCTAATCCTCTCTCCAGTTCATTTCAATCCCAATTTCTCATGCACGGTAGAGTCGCTGCCTTACAGCGCTTGCAGCACCGGAGACCCGGGTTCGATCCCGACAACGGGTGCTGTCTGGGTGGAGTTTGTACGTTATTCCCACAACTGCTTTGGTTTTCTCCGAGATCTTCGGCTTCCTCCTGCACTCCAAAGACGTACAGGTTACAGACTGCTGCCCATGATGCAAGGTCCAGTTTAGGCAACACTCCTGAAAATCCTATCTGCGCCGTCTCTAGCTTCATCACAACCCCCCCCTATCGAGTCACAACCAGAAATGGACACTGAAATCTAAGTCTGGCCTAACCAATGATCTGTAAAACTAGCAGTGCACAGATTACCTGGGCGTGCATATTTCCGAAGATCTTTCCTGGTCCCAGAACACTGACGCAATCATAAAGAAAGCACATCAGCGCCTCTACTTCCTGAGAAGATTACGGAGAGTCGGTATGTCAAAGAGGACTTTCTCGAACTTCTACAGGTGCACAGTAGAGAGCATGCTGACCGGTTGCATTGTGGCCTGGTTCGACAACTTGAGCGTCCAGGAGCAGAAAAGACTACAAAAAGTAGTAAACACTGCCCAGTCCATCATCGGCTCTGACCTCCCCACCATCGAGGGAATCTATCGCAGTCGCTGCCTCAAAAAGGCTGCCAACATCATCAAGGACCCACACCATCCTAGCCACACACTCATCTCTCCGCTGCCACCAGGAAGAAGGTACAGGAGCCTGAAATCTGGTACATCCAGGTTCAGGAACAGCTTCTTCCCCACAGCCATCAGGCTATTAAACTCACCATCAAATAAACTCTGAACTATAACAGCCTATTGCACTTTATCTGTTTATTTATGTGTGTATATATGGTCTACACACTGATCTGTTCTGTATTTATGTTTACAATACTCCGTTGTGCTGCAGCAAGCAAGAATTTCATTGTCCTATCTGGGACACATGACAATAAACTCTCTTGACTCGACGTGACTTTTACTTCATCCTGACCTTAGGCACCATGGGGGTGCAGCAGTTGCTAAAGTGCTGCTGCCTCACAGATCCAGCGCCCTGGGTTCGATCCTGACTATGCTCTGCCGATGTGGAGTTTGCAAGGGCTCCAGTTTCTTCGCAAGTCCCAAAGATGTGCTGGGGTTAGGTTAACTGGCTACTGTAAATTGCCCCGAGGGTGTTGATGTGGCAAAAGAATCAAAGGCTTGATGGGCAAGAGACAATGTTGCCGGGTTATTGGGAAAGGGAACTGATAGGATCTCCCTGCTGAGTACCTTGGGCTGAAGGGCCTCCCTGTATGGCACAGAAAATGAGTAATACTTCATCCATTTCACTCTCAAGAATCTCAATTCCTTACTGTAGTATTTGCTCTGAGCCCATAGCTCTGTCAATCACTAGTTTCAGCTGCGATGCTTTCTACCCATTTTCCACTATTTGCCAGATTCCTCCTGTGTTCCTTCATCCTTTTCTCCTCAGGTTTCTGAGGTAATTTTTCCATTTCATTTTAGATGGTTCTATTAATCCCTATAGTGCACGGTTCCTTGCCTGTGCTAACTAGCCCCAGCCAAAACATTTATTCCCCCAAGGACTACTGTAACTATGCTTCATTTGACATCATAAGAAGTGCCTTTAAAAATAGTGGAACCAAATAATTGATTTATCGAACCTCTTCCATTATTTCGTATCTGGATATTGCCTGGTGTTTATCCTCAAATGTAATCAATAATGTCATTGTGGCTGACACCCAAATTTGTCACTATGACCAGGGGAACTACGATCAAAGGGGGACCTGGGGTGGCGGGGGGGGGTGGTTTGTAATTATGTAAGTGCCCTTTATGGGCGACTATTTGCATACTTTATGCAAACAACAAATTTCACTGTGACCTGTCGCATGTGACAATAAAGTATTCAATTCAATTCTGTATGCTGGGCTTCACTTAATATTGCCCCCCCTGTAACTTGACTAGCACAATCGGCTTTTCCCTGGGTTGTAGAATGACCTAGTTTGTCTGAGGATTTATTAAAATCCCCACCTACAGATGAGCGTTCCACTTATACTCTAATTTTGATGTTACCCAGCTCTTGCTTTGGTCTTGTGGTTGTGAGCAAATCTAGAAAATTAATCACCACCCATTCCCTCTCTCCTGAGATGTTGCCCGTTCCGCTGAGTTACTCCAGCATTTTGTGTCTATCTTTGATGTAAACCAGCATCTGCAGTTTCTGCCTACACAGATAATTCATGTTTGTATTGCACACTTTCAGCCGCAATCCTTGACATATTAAACTATATCACCTTCTCTTTAATCAGAGCAACGAGCGTGTATTGAAAGGTCACCCATTCCTCCCATCCAGAGATGTTGCCTGAGTTACTCCAGCATTTTGTGTCTATCTTTACGTCGATTGAATACATCTGTCACTAGGGGTCAACTAGTTTGGGATCTCAGATATACCACAGATTGAAACTGCTGTAATAACCATGACTTCAGGGATGCTGCCAAGAATGTTTCTCACATTCTTACATTTGCATCTTAAAACATTGTAAATCCTAACTGCAAACCTTTCCTTATGTTCACTGCAATCATGTTAAACCTCCTCCACAGTCACATGCATCTCTGCTGTAACTGAGTCTACAAGCACAAAACACAGAAACAGACCCTTCAGCTCACTAAATCCACATCAACTGTGACGCTCCACTAACATTAATACCATAACATTTTATTCTCCCCCCATTCCCATCAACTCGCTCCAGATTGCACCACTCATCTACACACTAGAGGGCATGTTACGATGGCTAGTTCATCTTCCAAATCTGGGATGCGAGAAGAAAATACAGTGAGAACGTGCAAACTCCATACCAACAGCACCAGAGGACAGCATTGACTGGCTGGAGCTGTGAGGCAGCATACACCATACACTGGTACCAATCTAGTTGCATGAAGGATTTGTTGCAAAATGATTCAATGTATACTTTTGTCTCAGAAATCCAGAATCGCCTCTTTTACTTCACTCCATGTCACATATTAGAACACAAAACAAGGTTAATTCCGGGTTGGCGGGACTGTCATATGCTGAGAGAATGGAGCAGCTGGGCTTGTACACTCTGGAGTTTAGAAGGATGAGAGGGTATCTCATTGAAACATATAAGATTGTTAAGGGCTTGGACACGCTAGAGGGAGGAAACATGTTCCCGATGTTGGGGGAGGCCAGAACCAGGGGCCACAGTTTAAGAATAAGGAGTAAGCCATTTAAAACGGAGACGAGGAAACACTTTTTCTCACAGAGAGTGGCGAGTCTGTGGAATTCTCTGTCTCAGAGGGAGGTGTCGGCAGTTTCTCGGGATGCTTTCAAGAGAGAGCTAGATAGGGCTCTTAATAATAGCAGTCAGGGGATATGGGGAGAAGGCAGGAACGGGGTACTGATTGGGGATAATCAGCCATGATCACATTGAATGGTGGTGCTGGCTCGAAGGGCCGAATGGCCTACTCCTGCACCTATTGTCTATTGTGTAAATGTTTTTCACTACCACTCGGTACACGTGTCAATTAACAAAACAAACATATTGACATGGCCAATCTGTTTCTGCCTGGCTGGTTCACACAAATTGCAACTTCCGTTTCAATAGCACATTTGAGGTTCCAAGATTTTTCCAGCAATTTTGCAGGAATGATCAGCAGATCACCAAAGGAAGAGCAGCAGATATTACATCAAATTATACTACCGCTATCAAAGAGGCGAGTTCAAAAGGGGCTGTCCCACTTGGGCGACCTAATCGGCGAGTTTAGAAGAGTTTGAAAAAATGACATGTTGAAGACCTCCTTCGACTATGTTGAAGACCAGCTTCGACTATGTTGAAGACTAGCTACGACTAGCTACAACTAACTTCGGGAAAATTGGACACCGAATAGTGGAGAGTGAAGACGACCTCCTTCGATCTCCTTCAACCTCCCTTCGACTATGATGAAGACTACCTACGACTAACATGCCGACTTACTATGACCTACTACGACTAAACCTACGAGTAAAAAAAGTATCGATTCTTTCCATGGCGCCCTTTTTTAACTCGCGGGCATTTTTTAACATATTGAAAAAAACGCCCCGACCTAGCTGAGGCCTCGAGTATGCGGAGACCACTCTCGAGCATGAAGGAGAGTTACGAAGACCTCCTACGACCTCGTGTCGACCATGCTGCGAGTATAAGTCGAGGGCAAACTCGCCAGAACTCGCGGAAGTGAGACAGACCCTTTAGGGGTATATTTAGTTTAGTTCAGAGATACAGCGTGGAAACAGGCCCTTCGCCCCAGCGATCCCCATACACCTGCACTAGCCTACAGACCAGGGACAATTTACAATTTTTACCAAAGCCAATTAACCTACAAACCTGCAAGTCCTTGAAGTGTGGGAGGAATCTGGAGGATCCGGGGAAAACCCAGGCGGTAACAGGTAGAACGTACAAACTCCATACAAACAGCACCCACAGTCATGATTGAACGTGGGGCTATGGCTCTGCACGGCAGCAATACTACCGTTGCACCACCTTGCCGCCCTTAGAGGAAGGAGGTATAAGTGTGAAGTGTTTCAAGGAATGTTACAAGTGTTTTTTAGAGAGTTATGGGGCTGGAGCAGATTACAGTGATGGGGATGGCGGGGCCATGGAAACTAGTGTGGGGCTCATAATTAATGGTCACAAGATGGAAATAGCGGCTCTTGTAGTCTCAAGTTTACCACTCAGGGGTTGCTTTTTCAATCAGATTAAAAACCTTCAGGTACACAAAAATGCTGGAGAAACTCAGCGGGTGCAGCAGCATCTATGGAGCAAAGGATTTCCTTCGCTCCATAGATGCTGCTGCACCCGCTGAGTTTCTCCAGCATTTTTGTGTACCTGAAGGTTTTCCAGCATCTGCAGTTCCTTCTTAAAAACCTTCAGGTTTCCCTTTTCCACGACTCCAATGTAGCTTCCTGGGCCGTGTGCTCCAATAGGAACCAATGTCACTCCCCGTTACATTTAGGGATCCCAAAATGTGAGATAGGTTTTCAAGCCAACGTCACTTTCTTTCCAGAGGTTTTCCCACCTATTCCAGGTTTTGTGCCCTGGAGCCAGGGGAACGATCCCACAATGAATGGACAATCTCTCTCCTCATTAAAACAGAGCCACCACTCAGTTCAAAATTTTACAGCAATCCAACCAACAAAAAGTTGATGGGCAGGTCCGGTGTTGCTCACTCTGGCAATGGAGGAGACCCAGGACAGAGAGGTTGGACGGGGAATGGGAGGTGGAGTTGAAGTGCTGAGCCACCGGGAGGTCAGGTAGGTTCTTGCGGACTGAGCGGAGGTGTTCGGCGAAACGATCGCCCAACCTCCGCTTAGTCTCACCGATGTAGATCAGCTGACATCGAGAGCAGCGGATGCAGTAGATAATAATAATAATAATGGATGGGATTTATATAGCGCCTTTCTAATACTCAAGGTGCTTTACATCGCATTATTCATTCACTCCTAAGTCACACTCGGTGGTGGTAAGCTACTTCTGTAGCCACAGCTGCCCTGGGGCAGACTGATGGAAGCGTGGCTGCCATTCTGCGCCTACGGCCCCTCCGACCACCACCAATCACTCACACACATTCACACACAGGCAAAGGTGGGTGAAGTGTCTTGCCCAAGGACACAACGACAGTATGCACTCCAAGCGGGATTCGAACCGGCTACCTTCCGGTCGCCAGCCGAACACTTAGCCCATTGTGCCATCTGTCGTCCCAATGAGGTTGGAGGAGATACAGGTGAATCTCTGTCGCACCTGGAACGACTGCTTGGGTCCTTGAATGGAGTCGAGGGGAGAGGTAAAGGGACAGGTGTTGCATTTCTTGCGGTTGCAACGGAAAGTGCCCGGGGAGGGGGTGGTACGGGAGGGAAGGGAAGAATTGACAAGGGACAAAAAGTTGAGGTATTTTTTAAAAATTGAACTTTCACTTGAAAACCTAATTTGTATAGAAGGGCTAGTGCGTTTTCCCTGCTCAGGTTGCCCATGGAAACAGTGAGTGCAGGGGGCAATTGGTTCTTTCGTACAATACAAATGGGTCATAGAATGTTAGACCATTGAAGGGACATCAGCAGAAACAGGAAGCCAAGGCCAGATAAGTTTGAGTTTGACCATCATGCTGCTTTGAGCAGGAGGATTTGGCCTCTTCCCCACAGTATTCCCCACCTCCCAGCCCCATTGGGGGATCTTCATCATGAAAGCTCAGGGCGAGCTGCCACCAGCTTTGAGTGCCAGAATGTTTGCTGAAGATTCCAGCAAGTACATTTCTCTTTCAATATTTCAAATTTTCTTCTCGAGTTATCACTAAATCTGCTTCCAGCATCCAAGTCAATGGATATTTTTACGGCAGAGATAGGTAGATTCTTGATTAGTACGGGAGTCAAGGGTTATAGGGAGAAGGCAGGAGAATGGGGTTAGGATGGAGAGATGGATCAGCCATGATTGAATGGCAGAGTAGACATGATGGGCCAAATGGCCCAATTCTGCTCCTATCAGTTATGACCTTACGACCTTTCAGGGGAACATGTTCCAGATCGCAAACGGTTCCACAGATCACAAAATTCCTTAGGTCACAAACACTTTTCCTCGGGATATTTTCCCAATGGCCTCAAACCTGTGCTCACTAATCACCAACAACACGAAGACTCCACTCAAAATGTCAAATCCTTTCTTCCGACCCCAAACGTCGCCTGTCCATAACCTCTGCAGATGCTGCCTGACCTGCTGAGTTACTCCAGACTTGGTGTTTTGCTGAAGATTCCAACACCCCCCCACCCCCCCCCCTCCCTCCCTCATTCCGGGTCTCTCCCCTCTACTCCGAGTCCGGATGACAGATCCCAACTGTTTTTTTTCCCTCCACAGATGCAGCCTGACCGATTGAGTTCCTCCAGCACTATATCTTTTGTTCCATATTCCAGCATCTGCAGTCCTTTCTGCTCTACCTCCAACAAATTTCTCCATAATCTTCACTGCTGGAAAGGGAAATCACTCCAACCTGCCCCGTCCTGTTAAAGAGGTCGCACAGCCCTGGTCCGTATCTAGGAACTCCCTCAATTAACTGGCCCCAACACTGCCCAGGGTCTGGCTTCAGCGGCTGCCCTTTCAACGGGAGGGAAGACGTTATTTGGAGTCAACAGTCCAAGCTCGGGCCTAAAAGGTATCCCTCTTGGGACGGGACTTTGCTCCGGTGCCCCAGGGCTTACTCTCAAGACTCGAGGCTCAGGAATCGCCCAACACCCTCAGCCAAATCTGTAGCGTTTGCTGGTGTGCCTGTCCCTTCCCATCAGTCCCTCTCCAATGCCTTCTTATGCCCCTATCCCAATTAGGAAACCTGAACGGAAATCTCTGGAGACTTTGTGCCCCACCCAAGGTTTCCGTGCGGTTCCCGGAGGTTTTTGTCAGTCTCCCTACCTGCTTCCACTACCTGCAACCTCCGGCAACCACCTGCAACCTCCGAGAACCGCACGGAAACCTTGGGTGGGGCGCAAAGTCTCCAGAGGTTTCCATTCAGGTTTCCTAAGTGGGACAGGGGCATTAAAGGCCTGGGTATGTGTATTGTTGATGAGGAGCCTGAAACAGAGAGGCAGACCCTTAAAAATGGTGGTGGCACAATGGCAGAATTAAAATGGAGTCTATGACCAACCATCCACCATTTTATTATGGGTCTGCCTCTGTGTTTCAGGCTCATCATCAAATCACATACCCAGGTCTTGGCATTTTAAGAATCTCACAGCAGAGATCAATGCTTTTGGGGCAGTAAAATGGAGTATATGGCCAACCCTGCCCCAAAAGCATTGATCTCTGCAGTGAGATTAAGACTGAAGTTGTATCTCAGGGATTACTGCGAGAAGGCTGGAGAATGGGGTTGAGAGGGAAAGATAGATCAGCCATGATGGAATGGTCGAGTAGACTTAATGGGCCGAATGGCCTAATTCTGCTCCTTTAACTTATGAACATTTTTCTCCTCGCATGCACCTGGATGGGGAGAGCTGCCGACTCTGCCACTTTCGCCACTGGACTCCAGGAGAAATTATGCCCAAGTCAAAACACCATTGCCTCGTTCTACAAATAAAAAGGCAACAGAAAATCTCACCAAGGTGACAATCGACCAGAGCCAAGACGTGGGCTCCTGTGATCAAATATTAAACAAAACACGAATAGTGGAAAAACAAAACATCTGCAAAAAAGCACAATTAACTCTAATGGCCTTGTGCAGAAATAGTTACAGAAGTGTCTCGATCTGGCATTTGGGGATTCCTCAAGTCTCAGCAATCATTGTGGGCTCCTCCTCCCCTTCATCATCATTACTTTTTTTTTTGTTGCATATCTTTCATTCATCTGTTCTATATCTATATCCACCGCCTATAATCTCCCGTTTCCCTTTCCCCTGTCTCTCAGTCTGAAGAAGGGTCTCGACCCGAAACGTCACCTATTCCTTTTCCCCAGAGATGCTGCCTGTCCCACTGAGTTACTCCAACATTTTGTGTCTATCTTAGGAATTTGGGGATTGCTGCTTGAAGCAGAATTTAGAAAGAATTTCTGTATCATTTCAGTCGAGGTGTTTTCTTGCCCCCGGGGCAGCCCGGTGTTGTTTCTCGAAACACCTCAGTGCCCCGAATTTGACTTCTGCTGGGGATGTCTTCTGTGTGCAGAGCAGCCTGTAGGGGTCAACGAGAAAAATCGGCTGCACGGTGGCGCAGCGGTAGAGTTGCTGTTACTGCACCAGAGACCCGGGTTCGATTCTGACTACGGGTGTTGTCTGTACGGAATTTGTACGTTCACTTATCTCAGAGATCTTCGGTCTCCTTCCACACTTGCAAAGATATACAGGTTTATAGCCTGATTAGCTTGGTATAAATTACAAAAGTTGTCCCTAGCGTGTAGGATTGTGTTAATGTGCAGGGATCGTTGGTCGGCGCGGACTTGGTGGGCCGAAAGGCCTGTTTCCGCGCTGTATTTCCAAACTAAACTGTGTTCACTCTGGTATCCGAGAATAATTCCCCTCAGCAGTCACCTTGCAACCCCCAGTCTACGCACAGAAACCCTTCTGCTCTTGGAGAATAGACTGGAACCATTGATATGGTTCCGCTCAAAAGAATTACTTAACATGCCTGGAGCTGCGAGAACATATTTGATGTTTTAGTTTAACTGTTATTGAAGGCACTGTTGAAGTAGCTTCAACATGATCTTCAGCATACATTTGCGGTGGGCAACGGAAGGCAGCAATTGCTAAAAACACACAAGGTCTATTGACACAAACCTAAAAAGGAAATGTACAGAGCCAGCATGAAAGTTGAAGGTTTTTCCTGCCATTTACACAACAGCAATTTCAGCTAATCCTCTCATTAACAAAAAGACCCAGTCAGAATGCACAACTATGCAAGCACTGAAACTGATCTATATTGACAAAATGGGAGCGTAAAAGAACAAAGAGAGAGAGAGGAGGGGGGGGGGGGGGGGGAGGAAGGGGGTGAAGGGTGGGGGGAGAGGAGAAGAGGGAGGGGTTGGAGGAGGGGGAGGGGAGAACAATGGGGGAGGGGAGAACAATGGGGGGAGAGAACAAGGGGGGGAGAGAACAAGGGGGGGAGAACAAGGGGGGGAGAACAAGGGGGGGGAGAACAAGGGGGGGGAAGAACAAGGGGGGGGACAATGGGGGGGGAGAGAACAAGGGGGGAGAGAACAAGGGGGGGAGAGAACAATGGGGGGGGGGGAAGAAAAAGAAACTGATGTCCCCTTTAGGAGCCTCTCAGAGCAGAGGTTGATGGATCAAAGCCAGCAGAAACCCATCAGCGCAGGTGGACCGTGCTGGGGCATGCTGCTCTCTACTGGCTGAGAGTCATTAGAAAGAGGCTGTTAATGGCTTAAGAGACAGGAAGATGCTCTGCCAAACTGTGTGTTGTCTGCGACCTTAATCGGTCCACTTGCATTTTCATCCACATCATTTATATCCATCACAATCCACAGCCCTGCAGAACAACATTGATCAGACCTCCATCAAAATAACACCCCTTCACCACTGCTCTCGGTCTTCTATGGCTGAACCAATTTTGAATACAATCCATAAAATCTACATGGAGCAGCCTTCCAGGCTGGATGTTGACAAAAGCTTTGCTAAAGCCCATGTACAAGATACATTTATTTGTCACATGTACCAATTGGTACAGTGAAATGTGTGGTCGCCATATGAATAATAGAGCACAGAACACAGCTAGTCTTTAACACAGACATCCCCGTACAGCGGGATCAAAGTTTCCCACTGTGAGGGAATGCTCCAAAATTCAGTCGACCTCCTCTGTTGTCGTCCCGTGGTCGGGGGGCTCCCGAACCCCCCGCTGTCGGCGCTACGGGCAGCCCGATGTTCAGGCCCACTCGCAGGGGTGATGGAAGTCCGACGTCGGGACTGGAGGACATCCTCCGCAGCTTGGACATCCGAATCGGCCACCTCCTCCTGGAGTCCACGGCTCCCGAAGTCCACAGGCGGAGAGATTCAACGCTGGCGGCCCTCGGCAAAGGGATCCCAGGATTCCGCGATGTTGGTCAGCGCCGCCCGCGCTGGAAGCTCTACGAACCACAGCTCCGATGTTGAAGCAGCAGGCCCAACACTCCGGAGCATAAAACGGCGATCCAGGTATGCAATCGCCCGCTCCACAATGTATCCAGCACTGCGCCGCCGCTGATGAAGTTCTGGTCCAGGTCCCCGGCAGGAAAGGCCGCTCCAATCTAGGTGGTAGGCCACGAGGGCGCGACTCGGAGAATAGTCACATCCTCGCCAGGAAGTGACTGGGAAACAGTTTCCCCCCTTACCCTACCCCCCTCCCCCACATAGAAAAGCTAATCTCCAAAACAAACTTTTAAAACTGACTAAAAATTTTTAAAAAGACAGAAATAAGACAGACTGAAGCCGCCATCAATGTGGTGCCCCTAGTGCTCTGCGATGTATACAACATCCACTGCCCTGTGTTCTTCTGTCATCTTCATCACCTCAAAGAACGCTGCCAAGACTATAAGATATAACACTTCTCCCCTGCACAAAGCTATGCTGGCTTTCCCAAATAAGTCCCAAATTTGGGGGCATGTATATCCCACCCCTAAAAATCCTCTATGATAATTTCCCTACCACTGATGCAAAAGTCACCAGTCTACAATTTGCTGGTTGTTCCTATTGCCCTTCTTAAACAGCGAAACATATCCGCATGAGAGAGACTGTGGATGGGGCTGAAGATGCCTTGACCACCACATCTTCCTGGACTAACTCCAGGAAACCTTGACCATTGCAACACACCCCAAACACCTTTCAATGGACCTGAAGCAAAAAACCAGCACAATGGGCAAGCTTAAAGCAAGAAACTGTGGGGATCATCAGAACCATACTTACAAGTAGCAGACTTCAGAACTAAATAGAAATTTGTGGAATCTCAATCTTTGTCGGTAAAGCTGTTTTCAAGAGGTATATATTCCACTTCTGGAATCTCTGCACAAAAACTAACGCGTTACCTCTCTTTCTCAGTTCTGACAAAGGTTCTTTGGATGAAAAACGTTGTTTCTCCACCCAGAAATGCTACCTGATCTGATGAGTGTTTCTGACATTTTGGCTTCTTGTTTCAACTCCAATGGGGAGCAGTTAATGCTTTACAAAGGCTTACTGTTACTTCCCCACAATTGCAATCCATGCCACTAATTACAAGACGAGGTGTAATCTGCACACCCGCCCCGTCATTTTAACCTGCAATCTGCAAGGTAGTTCTGGGGGAGCAGCCATCCCTTGTCATGCTTGGTTCATTAGACTCAGCTGGAGTCAATGGAAACAGAATTCTGAATCCTGTGCTAATGATAACATTGCCTGATCAGCACTCCCAAACACAAATTTCAGCCCAGCATTGCCTTTTATTTGGAGACCCAAGAGACTGCAGATGCTGGAATCCTGGGCAAAACACAAAGATGGCGGTTGCCTTCATTGCCACCTTGTCCCACAGTGCCTAATGCCCCTGTCCCACTTAGGAAACATGAACGGAAACCTCTGGAGACTTTGCGCCCCACCCAAGGTTCCCGGAGGTTGCAGGTGGTTGCCGGAGGTTGCAGGTAGTGGAAGCAGGTAGGGAGACTGATAAAAACCTCCGGGAACCACACAGTCTCCAGAGGTTTCCGTTCAGGTTTCCTAAGTGGGACAGGGGCATTATGCTTTATCCTCCAACAACAAACCACTTGATACTTTAAATGCACTAAGTGTGGCCCCACTTAAATTTCAATCTACCTTGAGTCCAGCCACAGCAAGCTTAGAAATTGCATGTTAGGCAAGGCTGTGGCCCCCAACATCAGTCTCTGAGGTGAAGGAACATGCAGAGCAGGGGATCCCCCAATGAGAAAACCAACTGGCCACCATCATTCTCGACCCAAACATCGGTGCAGACTGGATATAGCGGAGTGAACTAAAAATAGCGGAGTCAGGTGATATGGGGAGAAGGCAGGAACGGGGTACTGATTGGGGATGATCAGCCATGATCACAGTGAATGGCGGTGCTGGCTCGAAGGGCCAAATGGCCTACTCCTGCACCTATTGTCTATTGGCCAGATCACTCAGCAAATGGTTGCTGGACACGGATGGCATGGAACAGATTATGGCTTTTAGCATCTCTGCTCTTGGGATGAAAGCTGGAATGTGTGGGAGTGGGAAGATTTCCTGGACTTGACTCTACTTTTGGACTCAACCAAGTAGTGTTTCGAGACACAGCGCGGAAACAGGCCCTTCGGCCCACTAAGTCCGCACAAACCAGTGATCCCCGTACGCAAGCACTATCCTACACACTGGGGACAAGTTACAATTTTTACCGAAGCCAATTAACCTACAAACCTGTACGTCTTGGAGTGTGGGTGGAAACTGGAGCACTCGGAGAAACCCCTCGTGGTCATGGAGAGAACATGCAAACTGGCATCATCTGTAGTACAGACAACATCTGGAGTACAGACAACATCTGGAGCCAGGCTCAAACCTGGGTCTCTGGCACTGTAGGGCAACAACTCTACCACTGTGCCATCGTGCTACCCCAAAGTGTACAGAGAAGTTTAGAATACTGAAATGGCTTGAGTATCATCACTCATTCCCTCCGGCACCGGAGCACCACGAATGACGTGTGCATTGTCCACAAGATGCAGGGCAGCAACTCCTCAAGAGCTTGTTGACAGCATCTTCAACACCTGCAAGCTCCACAAAGGATAGGACAACAGGCGCAAGGAAATGTCGCCACTTCCCAGTCTCATATCACCCTATCTCCAAAAAAACCCAACTTCTCAACCTTTCCACCGGCACCCTCCCTCCCCCCTCCCCCTCCCCACCATGTTAGCACTCAGTACACTGTCCCCACACACACTGATGTGGTGCAAACAGGCATCTACCACCACTCTTGAGGGCTGCACAGATGAGCAATAGAATTTACCAATGACACCAACACAAATAAAAATGTGCACAGGCATCTGAGGCCCACAGGCAAAAGCCAGCAATTTTGATTCAGCTCGCCTGCTCTTCACAACTTTGAACGTATTTTTGCATTTCTTGGACATGCCAGCCCAGTAGTTTAACCCATTCACTGCCACCCCCGATTATACTCGGGTCATGGCCAAGAGTGAAAAAAAACTTGGCAGTGAACAGGTTCACTTTCAAACGCCCATAGGCTGACTGACTGAACCACTTGCTAAACTTACAAACAGCATCAACATGCCTATATGTGGCGTGTATCACAATGGAAAATCTCCCAAGCACTTTACCAGTGAGCAAAACCTTAAGGGCCTGTCCCACCAGCATGCGACTCCATGCGACAAGCGCGACCTAAAGGGCCGGTCCCACCAGCATGCGACTCCATGCGGCAAGCTCAACCAAACCAGAAGAGGGGGCCGCGCGGAGGTCGAGTGAGTGACATGAAGTTTGAGCGAAGTCCGCGGGAAGTTCGCGCGTGACGTACGGCGTCGAGGTGGCTGTGGGCCGGCAGGCCGTTGCCGCGCGGAATTTTTGAACACGGTCAGTTTTTCGGAACCCCGCGCGATGTTGGGACCAGCTCCGCACAACTCCATACGGTTCCGGTGATCGAAGTGGGACCGGCCCCGCAAGGCCGTACGGCTCAAGCGATCACGTTAGGTCGCGCTTGCCACATGGAGTCGCATGCTCGTGGGACAGGCCCTTTAGGCAGCAGATGGTGAAGACTCTGCCTCCCAAAGTAGGTGGAGGATGTCAAGGTTATGGGGATTGCACACGCTCGTACTCTGCTTGACATTACCACAAGCGGGTTGAATTTTTTGCACAAATCTCAGCTAGATCAAATTATTGAATCAGTTTAGTGAAAAAAATATTTTTTTTAAACTTGCATATGTTTGAAATCTAAAATACTCAGGTCAGGCGGCATCTGTGGAAGAGAAACAGGGTTAAAGTTTCAGAAGGATGACTCTTCATTCTGATGAAGGGTTTTCAATCTTCGTTCTGAAACATTGAATCAGTTTCTCTTACCACAGATTTTGCCTGACCAGTTCCAGCATTTTATGTCTTTGTTTAATAATTATATTAAACCAGTAACTACATTATTTATTGTCATTCAGTAATAGTCCAGCAAATGGTGAAATGCATAACCAGGGATCCATTTTGAATTCCTTCTGGCAAAGACTCAAATTGAATGCCCTGGTGTGCTACATCTATTTTATAATTCAATTCCATTAAAATGTCTAAACACACTAACACCTGCCTTGCTGGTAAACAGATACGCAGTCACGGACTGATTTTTTTTGGCAGGATCATGATCTGAATTTTTTTTTTAACCCCCTCCACAGTACTGCATTTGCCACTTCTATGACCCCCAATATTTGGCCTTGTGAGACATAGAAACAAAGAAAATAAGTGCAGGAGTAGGCCATTCGGCCCTTCGAGCCAGCACCGCCATTCATTGTGATCATGGCTGATCATCCCCTGTCAATAACCAGTGACTGCTTTCTCCCCATATCCCTCGACTCCATTAGCCCCTAGAGCTCTATCTAACTCTCTCTTAAATCCTTGGTTTAGATTAGAGATACAGTGTGGAAACAGGCCCTTCGGCCCACTGAGTCCATGCCAACCAATGATCACCTGTACACTAGTTCTATCCCAGATAGAACTGGGGACACACTAGGGACAATTTACAGAAGTCCAATTAACCTACGAACCTGCAATTCTTTGGGATGTGGGAGGAAACTGGAGCACCTGGATAAATCTCACGCAGTCACAGGGAGAGCGTACAAACTCCGCATAGACAGCACCCGGACAGGATCTAAACCGGGTCTCTGGTCTTGCAAGCCAGCAGCAGTACCACTCTGCGGCCCTGGTGCTCCTCAAAATCAAGCCACCACCCCTCTGTTGACCGCAGTGCCTTCCACTGCAAGCATGCTCTGCTCTTCAATTCTCTCTTTAAACCTCTCAGTCCTTTGCTCTTTTAAGCAGCTTGCAGAATTTTGGCCAGCTTCCCCAGTATCTCCAGATGTGGCTCAGCAGCAACTTTTGCCGTGTTATAGCCGTCACCAGAAGGATTCCTTCGGATGTCCTGTAAGGGCACTTAATGAACACAACTCTTTTGTTAAGTGACTTGAGGCACTTCACTACCTGAAAGCTGTCACACAAGTGGAAGCGGCTGCTGTCAATACAAGCTTCTGCAGCACTTCAAATGTTAAACCACGATTGCTTCAAGGGGACAATTGGATGAAAGGAATTTGCTGCCCTCAGGGAGATTCCCATGAAGGGCTTTATTAGTGTTAACTTTGCCTGTAACCCTTTAAACAGATTGCTTTGTCTTCCTCACTTACTAATGAAACTTTAACTAGGCTTACCACAAACATGTTCGCCATCAATGTCAGTAATCGATAATCCATTACTTGGCATGGGATTTCCACACACACCACTGGATGCCTCATTAAGCCAAACAAGAAGCTGTTGGCTATTAGATTCCACAGATAGTAAATGCTACGAAAGTGGCAACAATAAAAGTGTTTCTGCTTTGCTTCCTGCTCATAAAACTTTATGCTAGACATTAAATGGCCGGATCTGCTTCTAACAAGCTGCATGCTGCTCAAACCAAGTTCCTCAAACAGCTACAGTCATGTTCAAGGTATTTAAAAAATGTTAAGTGACAGCCCATCAGCCCATAAAGGCTTTAACCCTTTCGGCAAACTATTTGTTTTATGCTGGCATCCTTGTTGAAACAGCAAAGAGTTAGTTATCCCGCCATGAGGTAACAATGGAGGGGATGCCCTGTGCTGGAGTTTAATCTGAGGAAATATTTCGGACATTAGGTTCAGTATGGGCTGTTTTCTTTCTCGCTTTTTAAAAAAACCAAGTGATTTCCTTTTGCTCAATGTCAGGAGGTCTGCATGAGGCCACTCAGATGCTCAATTATGTCCACGATTTTCTGCTTTACAAGTTGAGAAAAAGCAGGGCCCTTGACAAGTGGGTGGAAACCTGGGCTCAGACACATGATTAATCACGCCATTGCCTGCATCTTTTCTCCATATAACAGAGGTATATCTGTTACTAGACTAAGTGGGACCCGTTGGGTCCCAGCTTCACATGGAGGGCTGGTCCCCCAACGCAATATTCCACCTCTCCACCAATTCCAATATTGGTGGTCAGTGGGGGGGCTTTCTGGAGCGCTAGTATGGGTTTTGTGGGCTGAAGGGACTGGTTTCCAGAGAACTAGTATGGACATTGTGGGCCGAATGGATTCTTGGGCAAGCTGCTCAGTCACTGAGACCACTCACTCCCTCACACACAGACACTCACAAACACACACTCAAACACTCACCATATATATGGTAGTAAACCTTCTTGAATAATCACACAGCTGAGCACGGCCTCTCCACTTTGAGGCTTCCGCAGTCAGCGACACTTCCGCAATCAGCATGACCTCTGCACTTGCCGGAAATTACGCAATCAGCGTGACTAGTCCACTAAGCGGAAGTCACGAAATGAGCGGGACGTCTGAACCAAACACAGTCAGACCTAATAAAGCATTTATTCCTTCCAAACATTCGGACCTAATAAAGCATTGCAGTTTCAAGCACAGGCAGGGGAGCAGGCCAAACAACTCGTGGCATTGTCATTAAAGGCTAACAAATCATTTATTGCAAGGACATTGCAGATTCACAGTTCAGTTGATTCACAGCTTAGAATGAGAGTCATGGCCTCTCCCTCGCGATCTTGCAGAGTGACTGAGTCACATCCAGGCATCCGGGGTTTTATATTCCTGGTCCCGCCCCCCCCCCCCCCCCCCCCAGAAGGGGTGGGGTGATTGACAAGCGAGAGGATCTCAAGGTTTTTTTGAACATTCATAACTTTTTTATTTTACATTGATGGGAAAAATCCTCGGGACCTGCTCAGCGGAGGAGGACTGTGAGTAAGATGGCCAAAAATCATTGCGATATATGGTAGCGTTTTTTCTAAAATCAATATACACCGCAGACAGGAAGTGGTCAAGATGAGACTTTTAATTATATAGATATGGAGAAAAGTCCCCGGCAACCTTAACCACCCTTTTATACTAATCCCACATTAATCCCACTATTTCATCAATTTGCCCCAGATTCTACCACTCACCTGTACCATAGGGGGCAATGATCTGTTAACCAACCGACCACACCTATAGGTTTAAGGTGAGGGGGGAAAGTTTTTAATAGGAACCTGAGGGGCAATTTTTTTTTTACACTAAGGTTGATAGGTATTTGGAACGAGCTGCTGGAGGAGGTAGTTGAGGCAGGTACTATCATAACGTTCAAGAAAGATTCAGACAGGTACATGGATAGGATAGGTTTAGAGAGATATAGACCAAATGCAGGCAGGTGGGAGTAGTGCAGATGACACATGTTGGCCGGTGTGGGCAAGTTGGCCGAAGGGCCCTATGACTCTATGATGTCTTTGGGATGTTGGAGGAAGCCACAGCACCTGAACCTCGGTGCTGTTTGTGTGGTGTTTGCACGCACTTCCTGTAATCTTGTACATTTTACACAGGTGATCAGATTTCCTCCCACATCCCAAAGACAGATGGATTGTAGAATAACTCACGGTTGTAAATTGCCCCCAGATTGTGGATGAGTTGCAGAACCCAGGGGGAAGGTGATAAAACATAGGGTGAATAGGTTCGTAAATTCTAGTAGAATTAGGCCATTTGGCCCATCAAGTCTACTCTGCCATTCAATCATGACTGATCTATCTTTCCCTGTCAACCCCATTCTCCCCACTCATCCGTGCTAACCAAGAATCTGTCAACCTTAAAAATATCCATTGACTTGGTCCCCACAGCTGTCTGTGGCAATGAATTCCAGATTCACCAGCCTTGGACTAAAGAAAAATGAATAAAGAATGGGATTATTGCAAGATTCTTGAAAATGGGTTGGAGGCCCAGATCTAATGGGTTGAAGGGACTGTTTGCGTGCTGTATAGCTACACTCTACATACAGATGGTCACAGGGGAATTTGCAAATTCCACACAGACGGAACCAGAGGTTAGGATTGAACCTGGATCTATCTCTAATGCGGCAAGGAAGCAACTCTGGGAGATATGCCATTGTGTGCCCTTCCTACCTTCAATCAAGGAGAGGGCAAGGCTCTGGCTTCTCACAACAATGTCCAGTCATGTTGTAATTTCAGCTGCTCTCAGAGTAGTCCTGCAGGCTTTGACTTGGTTTATCAAAATGATCCAGAATTTCCAAGCTTTTAACACCCTAGTCATTCAATTATAAGATTCTGCAGCAAGTTGAAGTACGTGATTTACAAGACTCTGGTGAAAGGACTTTTCTCCTACTTTGAGGCTAGTATAAACAGGATTGCTTAACTCACAAACATTTCTCAAGGGCACACGGACAACACTGCATGCCAAGTACATTTGGGGGAATCGGAACACTTCAGCTTAATCACAGGCTCAAGTTCATCTCCCTCATAGAATTTACATGAAGGGTTCCTCTTGTTTACAGGGAATGGTGTTGGGATAAAGGGCTCCGAGCATTGCTTACATTGCTCAAATGCTAAATAGCCTGAATTTACCGTAAATTAAAACTACAGAGTTTCCCTTGGGATTAGTGAGAACAATATTTTCTCACATTCTGCTTCTCAAGAGCTGGAGCACAATTTCAGAAGAAAGCTTATGAAGCACATTTTGTGGCATATTTGAAAGCATTGATCAAAATACATTATTTTTAAACAGTTTTCAAATGTCCCCTTGCTGGGCTTGTCTGTTTAAATGTAATTGTAGTGTTCTGCACACATCTCTTCGTTATTTCCTGTAAAATCTCATTTTAAATGTACAAATTACACTAAAATTAGATTTTTTTTTTAATGCACTAACTGTATGTAAAATATTTTGCCTTATGATTATCAAAAGTAGGGACTGGATTCCAAAATTAACGTGCCAAAAAAAAGCCTATTCAACCAGAAAGCAATTGGAAATACTGAAATTGTCCGAAGCAGGGCTCTCACTTAACTTTTTTTCTGTTTCCAGCCGGGCAACCTAGGCAGCTTTTTAGGTTGCTAAATGACAGTTTAGGTGGTCATTTAAGACGGTTTGCATGACGCGTGCGATAATGTGCTCGGACGAAGTGCGTAGTTAAGGGCCTGTCCCACTTGCGTGTCCTTGGCAACCAAATTACGCGACCTTGTGGTTGCGTTGAGCCGAGATGGTCCTGCGAAGGTCGGGCGCGATTACATGCGTACACACAGCCTTCTGGAGACTCTTCTACAGTCTGAAAAGAAGGGTCTTGACCCGAAACGTAACCCATTCCTTCTCTCCAGAGATGCTGCCGGTCCCGCTGAGTTACTCCAGCATTTTGCGTCCATCTTCAATTTTCTTGGCCCCGCTCTGGGAGTAGAAGTGGGGGTAGAACCGGACCGCAACGGCCATGAGCCCAGGCCGAGTTCAGCGATCGTTTGCCTGCTTCTGTCGCTGTTGAAGGTGAGATGTTGCATCACGCCAGGGTCTTGGGCCTGTCCCACTTTGGCCGTCAGTTCCGCGACAGACCGTTGGCGAACGAAGATTTTGTTCACGACAATAATTTCGGAGCCCCGCACGATGTCGATCTCACTTCTATACTCTGACTCATCCCCTTGTGTAATTTGTCCAACCACAGTGGTGTCATTGGCGAACTTGATGATGGAGTTCGCACTATGTCCGGCTATGCAATCATGGGTATAGAGTGAGTAAAGCAGGGGGCTGAGCACGCAGACTTCAGGTGCTCCCGTACTATCACAAAGACATGCAGCAAAATTATAATACAGTATATACAGTTTCTCAACTCTTTTTACACGTTTCAAAGAATGCAATTTCTATTATTTCTTTCCACTTTCAAACAAAAATGTGGTTGGATTATTCAGCGTATGATCAGCCTCGGTGAGACCAAGTGCAGGCTTGGCGATCACTTCGCCCAACACCTCCGCTCGGTTCGCAATAACCAACCTGATCTCCCGGTGGCTCTGCACTTCAACTCCTCCTCCCATTCCGAATCCGACCTTTCTGTCCTGAGCCTCTTCCATGGCCAGAGTGATGCCCACCGTAAATTGGAGGAGAAGCACCTCATATTTCACTTGGGTAGTTTACACCCCAGCGGTATGAACATTGGCTTCTCCAATTTCAGGTAGTCCTTGGTTTCTCCCTCCTTCCCCTCCCATTCCCAGTTCTCGTTCAGCCTACTGTCTCCGCCTCTTCCTTTCTTTTTCCCAGCCCCCCCACTCGACCAGCCTGAAGAAGGGTCTCGACCCGAAACGTCGCCTATTCCTTCGCTCCATAGATGCTGCCTCACCCACTGATTTTCTCCAGCTTTGTCTACCAATGGGATCACACCACTGGCCACATCTTCCCATCTCCTCCCCGGTTGGCTTTCCGCAGAGACCGCTCCCTCCGTAACTCCCTGGTCAATTCGTCCCTTCCCAACCAAACCACCCCCACTCCTGGCACTTTCCCCTGCAACCGCAGGAAATGCTACACTTGTCACTTTACCTCCCCCCTTGATTCCATTCAAAGACCCAAGCTGTCTCTCCAGATGAGGCAGCGGTTCATGTGCACCTCCTCCAATCTCATCTATTGCATCCGCTGCTCTAGATGTCAGCTGCTCTACATCGGTGAGACCAAGCGCAGGCTTGGCGATCGCTTCACCCAACACCTCCACTTGCTTCGCAATAACCAACCTGATCTCCCGGTGGCTCAGCACTTCAACTCCCCTTTCCTTCCGAGTCTGTCCTGGGCCTCCTCCATGGCCAGAGTGAGGACCACCGTAAATTGGAGGAACAGCACCTCATATTTCGCTTGGGCAGTTTACACCCCAGCGGTATGAACATTGACTTCTCCAATTTCAGGTAGTCCTTGCTTTCTCCTCCCCTTCCCAGCTCCCCCTCAGCCCACTGTCTCCGCATCTTCCTTTCTTCATTCCCCCCCCCCCCCCCTCACAACAGTCTGAAGAAGGGTCTCGACCCAAAACGTCGCCTATTTCTTTCACTCCATAGATGCTGCCTCAACCGCTGAGTTTCTCCAGCATTTTTGTCTACCCATTCACACAAGTTCTGTTATCCCACTTTCCTCACCCACTCCCTACACATTAGGGACAATTTTACAGATACAAGTTAACCTACAAAGCCAATGCGTCTTTGGGATGTGGGAGGAAACCCACATGCTTGCAGGGAGAATGTGCAAATTCAACACAGATAGTGCCCGAGGACAGGATCGAACACAGATCTCTGGCGTGTGAGGCAGCAAGTCTACCAGCTGTGCCACTATATTTTGTTTTACCACACCCAACAAAATTTGGTTACCAAATTTTTTTAAATCCATTTTCAGTCTTAAATCTCTAAGTCACGCTATATCCCCCATTACAGCTACTGTGTTTTAATTCAGTTCAAGACTATGGGGCAGTATATTGGCCATAAAGTTGCTGCCTAAAAGTGCCAGAGACCCGGAAATGATCCTGAATATGGGTGCTGTCTGTATGGAGTTTGCTCCTTTTCCCTTTGATCCCAGGTGTGACAACACAAAACTTAGTCAAGTAGCAAGTTGCTGTGAGCTGGAATTCACTGGGGGAAAAGCTGGTGGAAGACAATTTAAACAAAGAATTGTCTCAACCTGAAACATCACCTATTTCTTATCCCCTGAGATGCTGTCTGATCCCGCTGAGTTACTCCAGCCTTGTGCGTTTGTCTTCGGTTTAAAGCAGCATCTGCAGTTCCTTCCTACACTCAAACAAGGGAATGTTTGAGGAAGAAAAATACTGCTGGTATATGGGGGAGCAGGTGGAAAATGCAATAGACTGAATTGCTTTACTAGGTGCTGAGATGGACTCAAGGGGTACAATGGTCTCCCATATTCTAATGGTCCCACGCTAGTAACGAAAACTAGGCTGGCAAAATCCTGGCTCTAGGAATGAGTATAGATCGGGGAATAGATAAACCCAAGCAACAAGTATTGCAAAATGTACATTATAGGATTCCATAAAATTGTGCAATTTACAGTAAGCTTCAGTCCTACTGATACAATTTGACAAAGCTTCAAAGCTACATAATATATCATTCAAATATGACGCAGAAATAATTTTAGCACCCCAATAATCTCTCAAAAGAAGCACATTTCAGATGAGCTCCAACCCAATACAGCTATCCAAGCTAATTTTGGTAGTGTACTGGCAATGGAAAATGATGAAACTTCATGTAATTGAGGATCTCAGTTAGTCTTGGTTCCACATGAGCATGCAAAGACAAACATGACATTGAACCATGACATTGAACCTGGGGAAACAGTTCCACAGATGCAGCTCAGTGGGCTTCCCATCTACTGGAATGGGAAGCCAGAAGCATGGAATGAATTGGCATAGAATTTGCCACAATTTGGTCAACTGTGTCCAAGTCAACCATCCATCTATCCTCCTACCTGGACAAGAGTAGATCTTGGTCTATGTGGACTCGCTGCGCTGAAGGGCCTGTTTCCGTGCTATATCTCTAAACTAAACTCAATGTCAAATTATACGAGAGCACTCTGGCAGAATAAATGAATGCAAGGTGCTGCTCTTGTCATCATGGACACAACTACAAATAAGTTAATGTGTCAAAGATGCACCATAAACTTAGAAGTGCTAAACAAAAGTGACTTGTGTCGGTCAATGCATTAAAGTGGGCCCGCTTATACCAATGGAACGCACAAATCAAACACTATGTTAGAAATGTTAAATAAAACCATAAAATGCTGGAAACACTCAAGTCAGGTAGCGTCTGTGGAGAGAAAAACAAAATTAATGTTTCAGGGCAATGATCTTGCATTATTTCAGTGTTTCAGCATCTGCAATATTTTTCCTTTACTAATCGACCAGCATTGATGTGCAGGTTATTGGCCCAAAGAATTGAAACTGGATCGACAGGAAGAGTTCATTATGGTGTTAATGTTTCAGATCATGAGGCCTTTGATCCGAAATGTTTATTTCTGTTCTCCTTCCACAGATGTTGCCTAAGTGTTTCCTGAGTTTTCATTTTAATACAGAGGGTGCAGACAGAATTTTAATAAACCAACATCCAACTGCTGCAAAATAACTTGCACCAGATTATATCATAAACTTAAACAGCACAAAAACAGGCTACGTCCCGCAGTTTTGCTCGCCCACCCACACCTGCCAAACACCTGCTCTAGGTCCACCTCGGCCTGTTGAGTCTCCTGGTTGCTAACCATTCCCATTACCATACCAACCTTCTGTCCTGGGGCTCCGCCATTGCCACAGTGAGACCACACACAAACTAGAGGAACAGCACCTCAGTCCACTTGCAACCCAATGGTATGAACCTAGAATTCTCAAATTATGCAAGCCCCCCCTTCCCTGTGCCTACCATGCACCATTTCTCCCACTATTCCTTCTCTCTTCCGCTCCCCCCCAGCCCACCCTCTTTGCCCCCCCCACCTGCTCTCCTTCTCTCACGGTTTTGTGGTTTCCTTTCCTTTGCAGCCATCATCTACCCATATTCCAATCAAAAACCCCTCGCCTGTATCCACCTAGCACTTGTCAGGCTCTGTCCTGCTCCCACCTCTTTTCCCCACTTCAATCAGCGTGAAAAATGTCTCCGACCCAAAACATCGCCTATCTATGTCTTTCAGAAATGTTGCACGACCCGCTGAGGTCTTCCAGCACTTGGTGTTTCACTCAAGATTCCAGCATCTGCAGTTCCTTGTGTTCCCCAGCCTATTCAGTCTCTTCATGCAACTCAAGATCTCCAGAACAGGCAACATCTTTGTGAATCTTTTGTGCAGCATCTCTTGCTTAACTACATTGATCGAATGTGGATTAACCTCGAAAATGTGTCCACCAGAACTGCTCACAATAGGCCAAGTAATTCTTTATAAATCATCCTGTGCTGATTGACCTGAACTGGCTACTAGTCCCACCTCCAATTCACGATTCTTGCCTATGTCTACAACACACTTCACTGGGAGACCATGATTCCAGCTGCTCAAACTAAGCAATTCCAAAAATCAAAGTCACACTGAAAAAAACATTTCAATCCTTTTAAAATTTTTATCGCCTTGAAATCACAGACTGTGGGTAGTCTGCAGCTGTTGTAAACAAAAGGTCAAAGTTGGCTATCTAAGCGAAATCCATTTTTTCTTCCCATTCTCTCCCTGGTTGCCATCTTCCACCGCTGGCTAACAGGCCTACACGCTATGTGAAAACAGCTGCTAGACTGAGTCTGCAATGTGTTTTATCTGCTTATATGGTTATTGTTTAAATGAACAACGGCACCAATCTTTATTCTCTACAGTTCCCCCACTGGTGTGGACAGATGTATGAAAAGAACAAATGTTTAACCTTCCTTGTTAAAAAAAAGCAAAGGATATGTATTGTTCTACAACTTGAGTACTGTGAAAAAGAAACTCTCAGGGAAGCAGAGAATGAATTAGCTGATGTGGGATGGCTAATTCCCGCATCTAAAGTATACAATTTCATTAAAAGTAATGAGACGTAGAAAGGGAAAGTTAATTTAAAAGTCTGACGGAAGGTCCAACCGCAGTTCACATGTTTGCTGTGACCTAAAGTCCTTGGAAAAGCTGATAATTGGGGGAAAAAACAAAACAGGAATGGCTTCATGTCTACACCCCCAAAAGAAAAGTGTGGCGCAGATGGTAGGAACACCCTGCCAACATCCACTCTGGCCAGATCATTCTCCGTTTAAGCATTTCCAGGAAATACACACCTTCCCCCCCCTGTCTTCTCCAAAGAATATGTTCCCAGTTTCTCCGATCTTTCCGAGTAAGTGGAGTTTCTCATTCCAGAAACCACTCAGGTTATTCTTCCCTCAACCCCTCACTAATGCCTTCACATCCTTCTGGTAACTTGGCAATCAGAATGAACACAATACTCCAGTGAAGCCCTACAATCCTAGCAACATCCTCGTAAAAATTATTTGCACTCGTTCCAGCTTCACTGAACTGTGCCCATGTAGCCCGGGTGCCTCTGCTCTCCTTTCCTTTTAAGAATAATATCTATATTATTTTGCCTCTTCTCATTCTTCCTACCTTAGCGCATTATTTCACATTCCCCTGTTTCATCTGCCATGCATCTGCCCTTATATATCTCGCTGCAGTTCATCATTATTATCTTTACCATACATCCTTTTCTCACCATAAAAAAACCCATTGCTGATAATAGCAGCATTTCAATTTAAAGAATAGAATCAAACCTTCCACCCTCAATGAGTGAAAGATTGGAATCTTCCCATTCCCGTGGTCTCCCATTTACCAGTTAAACTCGTTGCCCTGGGTGACTCTTGAACGGAGGTGGTCTTGCTGCGCCCTTGGTTCCTGCGCTTGCTTGCAGCCGATCGGGTCGTCCGAATGTGCACCTTGCTGACTTTGAAGAAGACGACCAGGAAGGGCTGCTTCTCCTGGGCCCCATGGAGTCCTACCAGGCCGGAAAGCCTGGGGTTGACACTTTGCCCTGCGAGGACACAGGAGGTAGAAGTGAGACAAAACGTGGCTTCATCCATTAACTGCAAACCTGCACAAGCATTCAACAAGAAGTGCCTTGGTTCCCAGCCAAGATAAATTCATCTGTAAATTCCAAGGAGAATTTGGAAACGCATTTTTCGCTCGAGAGGCTTGTCACTACAGATGGGATCTGTGTCATTTTTTGTTATTTATCTCTACAACAGATTTTGCTGGCAAGTTCAACATTCATTGCCCCTCCCCGATTGTCCCTGAAGGGGTAGAACATGAGCTGAACAGACCAAGTCAGATACAGGTTTACTGGGTAAGGACAACGTCATTCCTACCCTGAAGCGACTGGAGAGATGGTTTGGACAATCCAGTACATTCATTTGGACATTCAGCGCATGAAATCTAGTCTTGATGATGATACGTTCTTGTCACTTGCACCAGGCTGGGTACAATGGAATACTTTGCTTTTGTATACAAATTACACCAAAGCGTTGCCACAAAAGACACTGACAAAGTTACAAGTACTCGTCCTTTCCTTATCCCCTCCGGGTCCCACTTTGTTCTTCGTGTCCCCCCCCCCCACGCCGGGTCCTCCTTCCACTTCAGCCCGACCCAGACTCTGACCTCGACCCAACGCTGCCCTCCAGACTCTGACCCAACCACATCGCCTCGACCACTCGCTCTGCGCCGGCCTCTCTGCCGGCCGTGGCACCCAGGGGGCAAGTTCACCTCCGCCGTACAAACGTGGCGGGGCGAGTCGGGCCCGCTGCTCGCCGGGCGTGTCAAGTATTCAAGTTAATTCAAGTTATTTAATTTCTTGAATTTAAATCCCCCAGCTGTGGTGGTGGGATTTGAACTTACAACCAGAGATCAATGATCCTAACCCCTTGCTGCTGGTACTGAAACATGACCATTATTCTACCAGGTGGAAAGATATGAAGCCACGTGTGTTTTAGAATAAGCAAGAGTTATCTCCACTTAGCTGCTGGAACCTTTTGGGCAAAGGATCGAGTTTGAGTTTGAACAGTTTTGGTTGGTGTCATTCTGGGAAGTACACTACTCACTAAGAGAGTGTCAAACGTCCCTTTGATAAGTTTTGGAGAATTAGGTTTTAGGAGGCTTTCCGTGAATATGCAACATAGGGACAGACGCACACTGAACTCAGGCTCCGAAACTCTCAACTAACTTTCAGTAGCGCTGAATTTCCAAAGTTAAGCTCTAAGCAAATTCATTAGCACTGTTTGATGGAGAAGGTGAACCTCAAGATTTCTTTCTGATATTCTGGGATTGCCGGGTGCTCATTTGTACAGTGTCATCTTGGTGGGATTGGGGGGCCTATTCTAAGGCTGGTTGCTGTTTTGCTATAGTTTTCCCCCAGTGGTCGCGACCACGTTTCTGTCAGAGTACGATGGCATTCCTGCATTATCCAGTGTATGCATGCTGCAATTATTCATTACCATCTGTGGGACTGATTTCTCAACAGCAGAATTGGGGCACTTGCATTTTTGAGGTTTCTGATGCAAGTCAAACCATGCTCAACTTGTGCCAATCAAACATCACTCAGCCAGGACATTATCTTCCCACAGATGCAGCAGATGTGACAAATAATTTTGGAATGCTCTATTTTTATATCTGCTTTCCAACGTTGCCTGTAAACAAACAGTCTTGGTTCCACGTGGTACATAAAGCCTTGAATAACCTGGGATACAAACAGCTTTATTGTAGTTTCAATGTCCATTAGTTTGTCATTTTGAATGCTCCATGCAACCTCGTGTATGAGTCAGTTTTCCAGGTATTTTCTGCCGAGGTTAAGGGGGAAGGGCGCGATGGTGAGTAAAGCAGTAAGGCTTCCAAACCATTGCATGGCAGCCACATTTGACTCACCACTTTACATAGAAACATAGAAAATAGGTGCAGGAGTAGGTCATTCGGCCCTTCGAGCCTGCACCGCCATTCAATATGATCATGGCTGATCATCCAACTCAGTATCCCGTACCTGCCTTCTCTCCATACCCCCTGATCCCTTTAGCCACAAGGGCCACATCTAACTCCCTCTTAAATATAGCCAATGAACTGGCCTCAACTACCCTCTGTGGCAGAGAGTTCCAGAGATTCACCACTCTCTGTGTGAAAAAGTTTCTTCTCATCTCGGTCCTAATGGATTTCCCCCTTATCCTTAAGCTGTGACCCCTTGTCCTGGACTTCCCCAATACGGGAACAATCTTCCTGCATCTAGTCTGTCCAACCCCATAAGAATTTTGTACGTTTCTATAAGATCCCCTCTCAATCTCCTAAATTCTAGCGAGTATAAGCCAAGTCTATCCAGTCTTTCTTCATTTGAAAGTCCTGACATCCCAGGAATCAGTCTGGTGAACCTTCGTTTGACTTTGTTTGAGAAGTCAACGCACACTAGCTACTGGGCCAGCCTATCTACGGGAAGTTGCAATTATTACCCTGCTTGGTCCTTTACATTTTCATGAACATCAAAACAATAACTTAAAAAACATTTTGGGAGATACAGTGTGGAAACAGGCCGGCCCAGTCCATGCCGACCAACTAGAACCCTGTACACACTAAGGACAATTTAATCAAAGCCAATTAACCTACACACTTGTATGTCTTTCGAGTGTGGGAGGAAAACAGAGCATGCGGTCACAGGAAGTATGTACAAATTCCGTATGGTCAGCACCCGCAGACAGGATCGAACCTGCGTCTCTGGAGCTGAAAGGCAGCAACCCTACTGCTGCCCCACCGTGCTGCCCCAACAGAGTTGACTAGATTTCCAAGAACATTTATTACATAAACCACAGTGCTCGTAATACGAATTTCTACTCCAGAACTAGCACTTTAGCAGCTCATTGTTGAAATAGCCAAATGTAACAATTCAATTGTGTAGCAAAAATTTAATCAGCTTCCAGTATGGCCATACTAGAAGCAGTGAAATCATTGGTGATTAATCTGCTGTGATGTCTTTATTACTTGTTATATTCCGATTATATGTTATTCCGATTACTATGTAAGGTGTCCTTGAGATGTCAGAAAGGCGCCCATTAAATAAAATTTATTATTATTATTATTATGTGAATTGTAATTAAGGACATGAACAGAAGCAGAAATAGACCCTTCAGCCTGCTTTGCCATTCATTAAAACATGGCAGATTCACTCTTGGCCTGCACACCATTTCCCCACCCTCTATCAGCACTCCTCGACTCCCTTACAGTTTAAAGATCTGTTCATCTTCACCTTGAATAGATTAAATTACTCCTCCTGGTCCGCTCACTGGGATACAGAATTCCAGAGATTATCGTCTCTTGGGCATCTCCATCATAAATGTGAGACCCCTTACTCTGGAACTGCGCCTCCTAGTTCTAGGAACAACCTCTCAGCACCCACTGTCAAATCCTCTCTCCCCCAAATTCTGCTCCTGTAACTTATGAATGTATGTCAATATCGTTATCTCAGTGAATCCCCTCTGCACTGTTCCCAATGCAAGCACATACTTCTGCAAATACAGGCAGGCTCTGCATTACAGGGAGTGGTAGTTGTGTTCTCAGAAAACCATCCACGTGGTCACAAAGCCACATCGTCTGCGCCTGCGTGAAGAGACACAAGTTGAAAAGACAAACTTTGTGCTCATTTACCGTATTTCCCAGCAATGAAGACGCACCTGAGTTGAAGACGCATCCCCAATTTAAGTTGCTAAATTTTGAGAAAAGGATGGCGGGACAGGATCAAGGGTTTGGTTTAGTCCAGGGGTCGGCAACATCGACTGTGTGACCCAAGACTGGCTGCAGTTCCCAGATCCCTTGCGTCCCCAGGACTGGCTGTAGCACCCAGGTCGCCTGTGAGCCCAGGACTGTCTGTAGCGCCAAAGTCGCCTGCCCTGGGCCCAGCCAGTAGCTATCCGTCAACCACCACCTCCACCGGTTGCGCCTGTGCCGAAGGACACCATGGCTGCCTGGCGGGCAGGCCGGCAGAAGGTGCTTTGGTGGCTGCCGGTTCCGCTGTCCAGTCCCTTGGCCGCATGCTGCCACCCGAGCTACTTCCCTGCCCGGCCACAATCCGGTGGCTCCACGCACAGAGCACCGCGGCAGCAGTTAGTGAGCGAGTAGCTATCATGATCCCCGACCCCCTGCTTCTCAACGCTCCTGCCCTCCCCGCAACTTTACCTCTGGCCAGACAACCCACACGCTGTGAAAGGAACTCTTCCCCGCCCAGCGGCACTGTCCTTTTACAGCCGCTTCCCACTTTACAGCCGTTTCCCATCAGCTGCCAGCAATGAGGGATAGACTTGGCTATCATTGTTCTTGATGTTGCTGTACTGAGGGACAGTCAAGTCTATCTTTCTTAGCTAACAACCTAACCTTCGGCCTCCAAGACGAAGGTAATTTTTCGTGCCTTATTTTTGGGTAAAAATAGCGTCTTCATTGCCGGGAAATACGGTATTTACTGTTCTTTCCCCTACATGAATTCCGTGAGTGTGAATTTCATTCTATATCTCAAACTTTGGGGTATTGATTTGTGAATTTTGTAAAGGCAAATTTCCACAGTCTGAACAATCCTAACTCAGGGGCAAGTGCTTGCGCTTCATGTATGGGGACCTCCAGGTCCATTTGCACATCAACATTTTGTAGTTTTCGTTGTTTTAAATAAAAAATGATATATTTTATTCTTCCTTCCAAAGTGTAAGAGTTCATAATTTACCATATTATACCCCATCAGCCACATGCTTAACTACTCACTTAATAACTTTATTTTTGTCACTATCACGGCATACACATGCTCCCTTCATCCAAGTCATCTGTACAGATACATTGTTGAGTTCCTGCACTAATCCCTGTAACATTACATGGGACATTGATTGACAATGAAAAAAAAGTCCCATTTATTCTGCCCAGTTAGCTCGCTACTCAAGAGTGTTATATTTTCCCAGATAGAACAATGAAATTCTTACTTGCTGCAGCACAACTCTGTGAACAATATCATAAACGAGAGAAAAAGAAAGTTCAGTGTGTATATACACACACACACATATATATTATACAGGCATACATACACATGCATATGAATGCTAATGCTTAACCCTGAGTCCTGTGCTCTCTCGTGCAATAACTTCTTTATAAGTTTGTCTGAAAATGCAAAAAGCTGCAACTATTGAGTTGTCAAGGATTTGGCAGCTGGGGTATAAAGTGGGAAGTAGAAGCTGGGAAGTGCGGGTGCTGGTTTACCAAGGAAAGACACAAAATATCGGAAAAAAGCTCAGAGGGTCAGAGAGCATCCCTGGAGAATATGGATTGGTGGTATTTCTGGTCGGGACCCTTCGGCAGACTGACATTTCGGGTTGAGGCCCTACTTCAAACAGACTCATGAAGGGTCACAACACGAAACGTCACCCATCCATGTTCTTGAGGGATGCTGCCTGACCCGCTGAGTGACTCCAGTATTTTGTGTCTATAATGTGGGACGTTGTGTACTCCTCCACTTTGGAAGGAAGAATAAAAAAATATAAATCGATGGTAAGCAAAGGATTAAGACTGGATTCATAATTTTGTGAATTCTGCAGACTGACAGCAGTTTGAGCATCAGATTACAGATGGACATTTGTTTAAAAAAACCCAAAAAGCAACACCAGGAAACAAATGACAGGGCAGGATAGGTCTAAAGATTAACAGAGATTTCCTCACTATATGTGTTCAACTTTTTCCAGCCTTCTTTGATCTGGAATACATACAGTACACAGAAGAAGCAGGTCATGCTTATTTTCCATGTCGGGTGAAGGGACATAACCCACAGTTAGTCACCGCCACGACAGGCCCGAGAAATAACAATTTGTGGAAATCTATCTTTCCGCAGCACCTCATCCTACGTGGATTTTCCAAGCAGAGTTCATTTTAACATCAAGTCCAAGAAATAAAATTAGACATTAAATCCAAAGTTTAAATCATTATGTTTCTGGCATCCAGGAGCACCGCGAGATAATAACATGAGTTCAGAAAAGGTTTCCTTTCAATATTGGGCTGTCTAGACATGGCTGACGTGGCAGAAAATAAGGAAAATATTTAACTCCAGTCAAACAGATCTGACTAACTCGTTACACATTGAACCCAAAGACTAATCTTTGCTTGTATTCCAATAGGTGACCTCAGTAAAGTGAGCAATCAACTGCTGCAGAGGTAACTATTTCCACTGAGTTCAGCAGCCCCAGTGAGATGGGGCTGGTAAATCCATTGGATCAATCAAATTGCAGAATGATGGCAGTGACAGTATGGCAGTGAAGAAGGCGAATGGTATGTTAGCATTCATAGCAAAAGGATTTGAGTATAGGAGCAGGGAGGTTCTACTGCAGTTGTACAGGGTCTTGGTGAGACCACACCTGGAGTATTGCGTACAGTTTTGGTCTCCTAATCTGAGGAAAGACATTCTTGCCATAGAGGGAGTACGGAGAAGGTTCACCAGACTGATTCCTGGGAGGGCAGGACTTTCATATGAAGAAAGACTGGATAGACTCGGCTTGTACTCGCTAGAATTTAGAAGATTGAGGGGGGATCTTATAGAAACTTACTAAATTCTTAAGGGGTTGGACAGGCTAGATGCAGGAAGATTGTTCCCGATGTTGGGGAAGTCCAGGACAAGGGGTCACAGTTTAAGGATAAGGGGGAAGTCTTTTAGGACCGAGATGAGAAAATCATTTTTTACAGAGATTGGTGAATCTGTGGAATTCTCTGCCACAGAAGGTAGTTGAGGCCAGTTCATTGGCTATATTTAAGAGGGAGTTAGATGTGGCCCTTGTGGCTAAAAGGATCAGGGGGTATGGAGAGAAGGCAGGTTTTCTATGTAATTAGTCGCTGGCACGCCTTGTTTGATCTAATGAGGTATCAGGAGTAAGAACACACGACATCCAAGGCAAAGCACTCGAAAAAATACCCAAAGAATATGGTGGTCTATTTAATGGCCAATCTTGATCTACTGGATGGATTAAAGGGGGCACTCAGCAAGGGGTGGGGGTGTAAAAAGGGGTCCTGGCCAGGGTACAGGACAAAGAAGTGGCCCCCCAGAGAGAAGGAAGAAGTGACGGCCCTATTGAGGAGAGATAAATAAGGCTTGCATTTATACAGTGTGGCAACTTTTGAAGACTTCAGACTGCCTCATAATGTTTTCAGCCAATGTCAACTTCTTTTTAAAAGTGCTGTAACACAGAAACATAGAAAATAGGTGCAGGAGTAGGTCATACAGTCCTTCGAGCCAGCACTGCCATTCAATATGATCATGGCTGAATATCCAAAATCTGAACCCCGTTCCTGCTTTTTCCCCCCATACCCCTTGATTCCCCCTGCCCTAAGAGATAAATCTAACTATTTCTTGAACACATCCAGTGAATTGTCCTCCACTGCCTTCTGTGGAAGAGAATTCCACAGATTCACAACTCTCTGGGTGAAAAAGTTTTTCCTCGTCTCAGTCCTAAATAGCCTACCCTTTATTCTTAAACTGTGACAACTGGATCTGGACTCCCCCAACATTGGGAACAATTTTCCTGCATCTACTCTGTCCAATCCTCTAAGAATTTTATGTTTCTATAAGATCCCTTCTCATCCTTCTAAATTCCAGCAAACACAAGCCCAGTCGACCCATTCTTTTATCACACACCAGTCCCGCCATCCCAGGAATTAACCTGGTGAAACTATGCTACAGTCCCTCAATAGCAATAATATCATCTCACAATGAAGGCCAACATGCCATTAGCTTTCTTCACTGCCTGATGTACCTGCATGCTTACTTTCAGTGACTGATGTAAAAGCACACCCAGGTTATCCACTTTGGTAGCAAAAACAGATTACTATCTAAATGGCGTCAAGTTGGGAAAAGGGGAACGGGATCTGGGGGTCCTTGTTCATCAGTCTATGAAAGTAAGCATGCAGGTACAGCAGGCAGTGAAGAAAGCAAATGGCATGATGGTCTTTAAAACAAGAGTCGTTGAGTATAGGAGCAAAGAGGTCCTTCTGCAGTTGTACAGAGCCCTAGTGAGACCACACTTGGAGTATTAGTGTGCAGTTTTGCTTCCCTAATTTGAGGAAGGACATTCTTGCTATTGAGGGAGTGCAGCGTAGGTTTACAAGGTTAATTCCCGGGATGGCGGGACTGTCATATGCTGAGAGAATGGAGCGGCTGGGCTTGTACACTCTGGAGTTTAGAAGGATGAGAGGATATCTTATTGAAACATAAGATTGTTAAGGTTTGGACACGCTGGAGGCAGGAAACATGTTCCCGATGTTGGGGGAGTCCAGAACCAGGGGCCACAGTTTCAGAATAAGGGGTAAGCCATTTAGAGATGAGGAAACACTTTTTCCTCACAGAGAGTTGTGAATATGTGGAATTCTCTGCCCCAGAGGGCGGTGGAGGCAGGTTCTCTGGATGCTTTCAAGAGAGAGCTAGATAGGGCTCTTAAAGATAGCGGAGTCAGGGGCTATGGGGAGAAGGCAGGAACGGGGTACTGATTGGGGATGATCAGCCATGATCACATTGAATGGCCGTACAGGCTCGAAGGGCTGAATGGCCTACTCCTGCACCTATTGCCTATTGTCTATTACATTTATTTGAAGATGTGGTTAAATACAAGTATTAAACTGCTCTGAAGAACCAACATGATTTTAAATTATGTGTAGCCTTTACATAATAAAAACACTCCCACAAACTATCATCCCCATTATCTGTTTCACAAGTGGTGACTGTGTGCTCTCCTACTCAGTCTATCAGGCTCTGCTGCAAATATGTTTTCTAATCATAACACACTATCCCAAAGTCTTTCCTAAACTTATCATCCACAATTGGAATGGAAACTGGGTGATAAATCTGACAACAATGCTGCTCGCAATTTAGAAGATTGAGGGGGGATCTTATAGAAACTTACAAAACTCTTAAGGGGTTGGACAAGCTAGATGCAGGAAGATTGTTCCCGATGTTGGGGGAGTCCAGAACCAAGGGGGAAGTTATGGACAAGGGGTCACAGTTTAAGTATAAGAGGGAAATCCTTTAGGACCGAGATGAGAAAAACATTTTTCACACAGAGTGGTGAATCTCAGGAACTCTCTGCCACAGAAGGTAGTTGAGGCCCGTTCATTGGCTATATTTAAGAGGGAGTTAGATGTGGCCCTTGTGGCTAAAGGGATCAGGGGGTATGGCGAGAAGGCAGGTACAGGATACCGAGTTGGATGATCAGCCATGATCATATTGAATGGCGGTGCAGGCTTGAAGGGCCGAATGGCCTACTCCTGCACCTAGTGTTCTATGTTTCTATGACCTCCTCAACGAGAAAATTGGGCAAGTTCATTGTGAATAAACAGCCACAGGTTTCTGATGATGGGGAAGGTGATTTGGGAGTCAGAAAATGTTTAGTGCAAGTCAGCCATGTGGAGATGGTGTCTGCCTCTCAGCAGAGTGGTTTGTGGTTAAAATAAATCTCTCCAAACCCCCCCCATGTTAATCAGGCAGCTGTGCAGGTTTCACCTTGCAAAGACACTGTTCAGATATGGAATGTCGTCTTGCCTGGCTTGTTTGCATATGGCTGAACACACACTCCTCCCGTTTTCAACCGAATACAGAGTTGTTTGAGCGATTTACACATATAATTGATCTTGCTGTAAATACTGGTCCCTGACATTTCCCTACTCCACATATTCATAGCCCTGCTGTTCTGTAAGCAAAATAAGTATTTCACTATGCCTTGGTACACGTGATAATAAAGAAACTATTGCAGTACTGGAGTAACTCAGCAGGTCAGGTGGCATCTCTGGAGAACGTGGATAGGCAACATTTTTGGTTAGGATGGCTCTTCAAATTTAACATTTCAGGTTGAGGACATTTCTGGTGAAACATGAGCTCGGTTTCCACAGAAGCAGCCTGGATTGCCAAGTGTTTCGTGTACTCTATTTTTCAGACAATTGAGCATTGGCGCAACATAAAAGGCAACAAGCTCCGAAAATGTGCCCAGCTCCGAAAATGTAAACTGAAGACCTCACAGGATGTCAAAGATTGAGGGGGACAAATGACAGGTTTTAGGGAAGGACAGAGGGCGATGGAGATGTCTGGAGAAGCTTCGAGCTGCAATCTAGACTAGAGATAAATGGACTGGGTGTGAAAGCAAAGAGGTTGAGGAATTTAGGACAGGGGAAGAGCGAGAGAGTGGGATTAGAAATTCTGAAAAAGGAATGACCAGGCCACGGAATGATTTAAGATTGAGGCTGAATGTTTTAGGCGGTGAGGGGCGGGATGAAGGGGAACTTGGTCACCTGTCACTTCTGCCTGAGCCAATGGAAGGGTTGTGGGGGGGGGGTCAGAGTTAGTGTTAGGGGTCAAGGGGAAGAGCAAACTTTCTCCCTATCTGGTCCATATTTATCCTTTCACAATAACTGTTATCAACAGTGCAACCGTGGTGCAGTTTTTTCTGGACTATTTGCCTACAAAGCATTCTGGGGCAGCCCGAGAATGTGGAAGTTACTATATAAATGAAAACTTCCACCGTAAAGCACTGAGCTTGTTATATACAGGGTATATCAACCCTCACAAAATACAAATGTGAGAACTTTAGACGTTAGAGATCCAGGTCCTTCGGCCCACTGAGTCCATGCCAACCAGCAATCACCCTGTACACACTAGCGCTGGCCTACACTAGGGACAACTCGCAATTTTACCAAAGCCAATTAATGTACAATGGGCCTGTTCACATGTTGTATTGTCTAAATGTTTCTTAAAGGGTGTGATAGTATCTGCTCAGCTACCTCCTCTGGCAGTGTGTTCCATATATCTAATTTGAGGAAGGACATCCTTGTGATTGAGGCAGCGCAGCGTAGGTTCACGAGATTGATCCCTGGGATGGCGGGACTGTCATATGAGGAAAAATTGAAAAGACTAGGCTTGTATTCACTGGAGTTTAGAAGGATGAGGGGGATCTTATAGAAACATATAAAATTATAAAAGGACTGGCCAAGCTAGAAAAATGTTCCCAATGTTGGGCGAGTCCAGAACCAGGGGCCGCATTCTTAGAATAAAAGGGAGGTCATTTAAGACTGAGGTAAGAAAAAACGTTTTCACCCAGAGTTGTGAATTTGTGGAATTCCCTGCCACAGAGGGCAGTGGAGGCCAAAATACCGGATGGATTTAAGAGAGAATTAGATAGAGCTCTAGGGGCTAGTGGAATCAAGGGATATGGGGAGAAGGCAGGCACGGGTTATTGATTGGGGACGATCAGCCATGATCACAATGAATGGCGGTGCTGGCTTGAAGGGCCGAATGGCCTCCTCCTGCACCTATTTTCTATGTTTCTATCTGCCACCCTTGGTGTATAAAGGTTATCCCTCAGGTTCCTATTAAATCTCTCTCTACCCCACCAAACTTAAATCCATGTCCTCTTAATTCCACTACGCTGGGTAAAAGATGGTGCATTTACCCTCTCTGTTCTCCTCGTGATCTTGTACACATAAACAAACGAAGGAAGGTATTACGTGCAGAAGAATGGTGCAATCAGGGTTCGTCTGAAATGACCCAGGAAGGAAAATGGGCCCGTTTGCAGCGAGGCATTTCAGTGTTCTAGGAGTGATGGAAGACATCACACAGGGAGCTGGAGCAGAAACTAGCACTGAGCTAAGAGATAACTCCCGCGTGGTAAGGGTAGCAGCCCAGGTTGTTTGCGATGAGTAGTGCTTTACTCTATTCCCACCCAGATAAGGGGGAAGAGAGTTCTTCCAGATTTCTTTCACCCTACCCCTACAATCAGTCTGAAAAGCGGTCCTGACCCAACACGTCACCTATCCATGCTCTCTGGGGAAACTGCCTGACCCAAAGCTTGTTCAACACTTTGTCTTTCAAGGGGAACAGTTTTGTAAAGCTCTGCAGCCAAGGAATACGAAGGATTAGGGGAGGGATGTTAGAGGAGGAAGTGCATAAGTCACAGTGCAGTGATGTACATGGTAGAATCTTTGTGGATTGCCTGAAGGAAGGACAGAAGGCCGAACATGCTGGAAGGATCACATTACAGTTTGCTGCCCTCAGCAAAGGAAACGGAGAGAGAAACCAGTAGACAAATTAGAAGCAGACACAAACAATTAGGTTAGAATTGATAATAATTACACCAAAATGGAGTGAGGCAGAGAAAATGTTTGCAGTACTTGACATTTCCCACGTCAAACAATTTCCTCAGTCTGGATATTCTTCTCACAAGAAATGAAGCATCACTCAACATACTTCTAGAGAATTAAGTCAATTTGGAAGCCAGGGATCATGAACAATTTAGTTTAAAGCAGGAAGGAACTGCAGATGCTGGTTTACACCGAAGATAGACACAAAATGCGAAGTAACTCAGCGGGACAGGCAGCATCTCTGGGTAGAAGGAATGGGTGACGTTTCGGGTTGAGACGCTTCTAAAGACTGAGAGTCAGAGGAGAGGGAGACAGAGATATGGAAGGGTAAAGTGTGAAAAAGAGAAATCAAAGCTCAAGTAAAATGTACAATGGATCATTGTCACCTTCCCCTCGGCTAACAATCAGCAACATTTAATCAGGACAGTAAAACTAGCGGAGAACTAGGGTGTGAGAGGGATCACGTGGGAGATTAGTTAAACTTAAAGATCCAGCACAGAAACAGGCTCTTTGGCCCACTGAGTCTGCGCCAACCTGCAATCCCCACATACTAACATCATCCTACACACCAGGAACACTTTACAAGTTACTGAAGCCAATTAACCTGCAAACCCGTATGCCTTTGGGGAGTGGCAGCAAACAGGTACCCAGAGAAAACCCATGCAGGTCTCAGGGAGAAGGTACAAACAGCACCCGTATTCAGGATCAAACCCGGGGTCTCTGGCGCTGCAAGGCAGACAGTGCACCACCGTGCTGTTCAAAATTCCCCATATTTTGGAAAATGTGCAGCCTTCCAAATTTAGAAAAGGGAGACTGGATTTAGATAGCACCGTTTATACCCCTTCCCAAGATATTTCAAAGCATTTTACAGCCAACGGAATACTTAGTGTAGTCACTGTTAAAAAAGCAAGAAGTCCTAATCTGAAGTGCTGACTTAAACCGAAGATAAGACATAAAATGCTGGAGTAACTCAGTGGGACAGACAGCATCTCTGGTGAGAACGAATGGGTGACGTTTCGATTTGAGACCGAGAAGGGTCTCGACCCAAAACGTCACCCATTCCTTCTTTCCTGAGATGCTGTCAGTCCTATTGAGTGGCTTTATCTTAAGTCCTCATCTGAGTATGGCACATTCCCAGAACAGCAGCGCAACCAGAAACGTTGATCGCGAAACACAACTGCGCAGGACAGCAAGGTAATTTGCCTCCTCTGTTTCAGAAGAACACCATGGATTCTTTAACATCATAAGAGTAAAGCAGGTAAATTTACTTTAGACTTTAGAGATACAGCATGGAGACAGGCCCAGAGTCTGCGCCGACCAATGATCACCCTGTGCACTAGCACCGTCCTATACATTAGAAGTAATTTACACACAATTTACAGAAGCCAATTAACATACAAACCCGAACGTCTTTGGAATGTGGGAGGTAACCGGAGCACCCAGAGAAAACCCACGCAGACACAGGGAAAATGTACAAACTCCGTACAGACGGCAGCTGTAGTCAGGATCAATCCCGGGTCTCTGGCACCATCAGACAGCTCTACCACTGCCACACTGTGCTGCCCATGCACAGAGCCTTTTACCCAGAGTAGGGCCATCAAGAACCGGAGGGGGGGTGGATCTATGGCACAAGCTGCCAGAGGAGGTAGCTGATGTACTCTCACAACATTTGAGAAACATTTGGAAGGGCACATGGATAGGATAGGTTTGGAGGGATATGGGGCAAATGCAGGCAGGTGACTTGGATGATCAGCCATGATCATATTGAATGGCGGTGCAGGCTCGAAGGGCCGAATGGCCTACTCCTGCACCTATTTTCTATGTTTCTATGTCTATGTGAGACTAGCATATTGGGCGGCATGGGCAAGTTGGGCTAAAGGGACTGTTTCCATGCTTTATAACTATTCAAAAGAGAATGAAGGGAGTCTGTTCTCAGTTTAACATCCCACTGGAACGACGGCACTTAGGACAGTGGAGCTCTCTCTCACTACAATATTGGCACATCAGTCTTGATCATTGAGCAGTTAGAGTACGGAAAGCAGTAGACCCATGCCAGATTCAGGATACAGCAAACAATTCTGCAAACTAGCAGACAATAGTGGGCACCACCCTTCCGAAGGTCAGTAGGGCTGACATCAAATGACCAGACCCAGTGTGTGGGAAGGAACTGCATTTGCTGGTTTAAACCAAAGACAGACTCAAAAAGCTGGAGTAACTCAGACTGAAGAAAGGACTCGACCCGAGACGTCACCCATTCCTCCCCTCCAGAGATGCTGTTTGTCCCGCTGAGTTACTCCAGCTGTTTGTGTCTATCTTGGGTTTAACCCAGTGTACATTGGAGGGAGGATTGCCAGGAATAAGCAAGCTTTGGTTGAGCTATTTTTTAAGCGACAAACAAACTCAACCTATTGGCAGATTTCAAAATAGGAAGCTTTTCAAAACCAGCCTAGTTGCCTCGACCAATGTCCAGAGTGGATTTTGTACCAGAAGTTGAAAATGGCTCCATTCTGGCTGAAGCTGGTAAAAGGCAAATACTACTCATCTGTTTACCAAGGGCGGTTCTTCCACTTGTTGGGAGTTTTGAGGAGAGGGGTAAACATGGCAGGGGCCAACTACTGTAATGCTAATGAGTAATCAGGGCATCATTCCTCTACTGGAGACCAGCAGACAGTGTTTATTTACACCAGCCACAGCACAGCAATGACTGGGACATGCCAGTCGCTTCAAGCTTTCTGCCACACGTGCCAAGAAAGAAAAGCTCGGGCTGCAGCCTTTTCAATCTGGCCTGACATTTGGCAGCTGCGGGTCAACATGTGGTGAGCATACGTCCCGCGCACCAGCAGACCACGCTTGGAAACAAACTGCGACGTCAAACTCCGCGAAGAGGATTCCCAGAAAGGACATCACCTGGGATCCTTCCATCTTTTCAACTTTAAATCCCACTTGTCGGGACAGGGGGAAGTGTCGGAATGGGCCGGTGCAGCTCTCTCCGCTGTGAGTGACAAGCACCCGAGGCTGGGACGTAAGCTAGTTCCGTGTCAGCTCATCACAGGGACCACATCAAGATCCCAAAGGGACTTGGCTAAGGGACAGGCAGTGTGCACTGGCAACATGTGCCTGCCACCTGGAAACACAAGTTGAGCTTCTCTTCCCACAGGCTGGATGAAAACAAGTTTACCCTTCCTGTTGCAGTGTGTTGGACACAATGCCCGAAACAGCAGCTGATACTTTCAGGCAGTTCTGCTATTCCCTGCCTTATGTCCTGCTCTGACTGATAACTTTCTCACAATTGGCACAAAGTGCTGGAGTAATTCAGCGGGTCAGGCAGCATCTCTGGAGAGAAGGAATAGGTTACGTTTCAGGCTCAGAAATGATTGGGTTAACTTATGATGAGCGTTTGATGGCACTGGGCCTCCACTCGCTGCAGTTTAGAAGGATGAGGCGGGACCATATAACCATATATAACTGATCTCATTGAAACTTACCTAATATAGGTCTGGATAGAATGAATGTGGAGAGGATATTTCCACTAGTGGGAGAGACCGCTTTTCGGGGCTTCTGCAACGGCGACTTCTCCCGCCCGAGTTGCGGGGTTGAGGATGACCTGGAGCGGGGCCTTACATCGCCCGGCGCGGCTTTAAATGGCCGCGGGACTTGCTAGCTCCAACAGCAAGACCCGGAGCGTGGCCTTGCATCGCCCGGCGTGGCTTTAATGGCCGCGGGACACTTACCATCGCCCGCCGGGGGCTTTGACTCTGACATCGAGAGGAGAACGAGGAGTGCAGGGGAGAGATAAGACTTTGCCTTCCATCACAGTGAGGAGGAGATTCACTGTGATGGATGTTTGTGTAAATTGTGTTGTGTCTTGGTTCTTCTACTTGTGTGTATGACTGCAGAAACAACATTTCGTTTGAACCTTAATAAGGTTCAAATGACAACAAATAAATTGTATCATCATTGTATCTAGGGCCAGAGGTCATAGCCTCAGAATGAAAGGATGTACATTTAGAAAGGAGATGAGGAGGAATATCTTTGGTCAGAGGATGGTGAATATGTGGAATTTGTTGCTACAGACGGCTGTAGAACCAGCCAGTACCTGCTATTCCTTCCTACACAACTTTCTGACAATACTTCCTCTGCTACGCAATATCAATTCGGAGGAATTGGTCTCCAACTATTCTTGCTATTGAGGGAGTGCAGCGTAGGTTTACAAGGTTAATTCCCGGGATGGCGGGTCTGACATATGCTGAGACAATGGAGCAGCTGGGCTTGTACACTCAAGAGTTTAGAAGGATGAGAGGGCATCTCATTGAAACATATAAGATTGTTAAGGGCTTGGACACGCTAGAGGCAGGAAACATGTTCCCGATGTTTGGGGAGTTCAGAACCTGAGGCCACAGTTAAGAATAAGGGGTAAGCCATTTAGAACGGAGATGAGGAAACACTTTTTCTCACAGAGAGTGGCGAGTCTGTGGAATTCTCTGCCTCAGAGGGCGGTGAAGGCAGGTTCTCTGGATGCTTTCAAGAGAGAGCTAGATAGGGCTCTTAAAAATAGCGGAGTCAGGGGATATGGGGAGAAGGCAGGAACTGGGTGCTGATTGGCGATGATCAGCCATGATCACATTGAATGGCGGTGCTGGCTCGAATGACCGAATGGCCTACTCCTGCACCTATTGTCTATAACTATCTCCGGCCATGAGCTTTTTGCACGTGCAACGTCAATCCCATAGTAAAATAATTCTTCCACTCATCAGACCTGGAGAGGGGGAGCAAGCCATCGTTGACCACACAGTGGGCTGTCCAGGACTGGTTTGGGAAGACAACCAGAGGCAGTGGTGAGAAATTAACGGCAGGCACAGACCCACTGCTAGTCTGGGCAACATTAAGTGATCCAAATAAAGCAACCAGTGGTGGAAAGGGTTTTAGATCAGCCAAATGACAATTTACAGAAGCCAATTATCCTACAAACCAGCACGTCTTTGAAATGTAGGAGGAAACCGGAGCACCCGGAGAAAACCCATGTGGGAACAGGGAGAATGTACAGACTCCACACACCCATAGTCAGGATCAAACCCGGGTCTCTGGTGCTGTGAGTTATCAGGTCTACTGATGCACCTCTGTCCCACCCTGTAGGAAATCAAAAATACAGACAGAAAATTCTGAAAATATTCAAAGCTTCATGGAACATCTGTAGAGAAAGAAATGAGTGAACTAACATTTTAGGCCGATGACCATTCCAATAGATGGTTAGTTACAACTTCTGTTGCGTCTCAGTTTAATCCAAGGAATACAATTTATAAACTTTTAAAATCAAGTCTTGGGTTTTGACCTTAAGAATGCATGTCAGTTTATGAATATAAATCGGACTTCCTACGCTGTTTTATATGATAGCTTTGGTTTTTTTCCATCCCGTCTGCATATAGGGCAATGCAGAAGAAATCTGTTCTCACAGTGTGGTGTCTGTTTCTTGCATACAAGATCCTGTTGTATTGAATTGACTGCTGGCTATGTGCTTTTGACAGATTTTCAAAGCTAGAATATTTCCAACTTGGATGCAGGAAATATTTCTCTCAATTAGATCCTTCAGTTCCTCCCTATGGATTGTGATTTCAACTCATGCAAGTTAAATCAAAATGTTGGGAGTTGCTTGTAAAAGACTTTAATCCGAGATCTGAGGCGACGACTCTTTGCGAGGCTTAAATCAGAGTTCTGCTGCTGACCCAAAGAGTGAAGAGGTCAAAGATTGGAAAGGAATCAAACATTGTTGCTCAGAGCTAAATCATTGAGTCATTGGCCATCATCATTATGTTAAAACCAAATTACTGATGACAGGAGCTGTTTTACTAAGAGCAGAAAATGCTGGAAACACTCAGGAGGGCAGGCAGTTTCTGTGGAAAGAGAAACAGACTTAACGATTTAGAAAAACAGTGAGTGTTTCTTTTTCCAAAAGAAAGGTCATAAACCTGAAACCTTAGCTGTTTCTTTTTCCACAAATGATGCCGAATGTTTCCAGCATTTTCTGCCATCATTTCATTCGTTGTGTAATTTGTATCTCAGCAAAACTCAGCAGAATCCTCAAATTAAAGATCTTTAAACACCAACCAGTGGCAAATCCATTAGGTAATTCTCAAAGTGGGAATCTTTAGACCAAGCACAGTAATGAGCAATTAGTTGTGCATAAAATGGATTTGGTTGAAAACAATTTAATTCGGGTAATACAATGCTTAAACTTTTCGTACCGAGTCAACTATAGTTGTAAGGAGTAGGAAAAGATATGAGGAATGATCCCTCAATAATATTTCACATTTCCTTATGACGAATGGTATGTTAGCATTCATAGCAAAAGGATTTGAGTATAGGAGCAGGGAGGTTCTACTGCAGTTGTACAGGGTCTTGGTGAGACCACACCTGGAGTATTGCCTACAGTTTTAGTCTCCTAATCTGAGGAAAGACATTGTTGCCATAGAGGGAGTGCAGAGAAGGTTCACCAGGCTGATTCCTGGGATGGCAGGACTTTCATATGAAGAAAGACTGGATAGGCTCGGCTTGTACTCGCTAGAATTTAGAAGATTGAGGGGGATCTTATAGAAAGTTACAAAATTCTTAAGCGGTTGGACAGGCTAGATGCAGGAAGATTGTTCCCGATGTTGGGGAAGTCCAGAACAAGGGGTCACAGTTTAAGGATAAGGGGGAAATCTTTTAGGACCGAGATGAGAAAAACATTTTTTACACAGAGAGTGGTGAATCTCTGGAATTCTCTGCCACAGAAGGTAGTTGAGGCCAGTTCATTGGCTATATTTAGGAGGGAGTTAGATGTGGCCCTTGTGGCTAAAGGGATCAGGGGGTATGGACAGAAGGCAGGTACAGGATACTGAGTTGAATGATCAGCCATGATCATATTGAATGGCGGTGCAGGCTCGAAGGGCCGAATGGCCTACTCCTGCACCTATTTTCTATGTTTCTATGCCATAGGAAAAGTCTGAAGAAGGGTCTTCATAAACCTACCACATTGTTTTTGCCGTCTATAAATAACGCAACTTCAGTGAATAGGTTCATGCTTACACTTTAAACGGCAAGACAGGTAAGGGACAGTCTTTGCATCTTTAGTTTAGAGATACAGCACAGAAACAGGCCCATCGGCCCGTCGAGACTGCGCCGACCAGTGACTCCCACATACTAACACTATCTTATATGCCAGGGACAATTTACAATCTTTACCAAAGCCAATGAACCTGCAAACCTGTACGTCATTGGAGTGGGGTAAGAAACCAGAGCACATGGGTGATGGGTGTGAATCGTTATGAATTAGGCACATTCCCTTTCTTTTTTGTTTAGCTTTACCTTCTTTGGATTTTTTACTTATTTCCTTTCCCTTCCCAAGGCCCTCTTTTCTTTGGGGCCTGTTTTCTTTTCTTTTTTCTTTCCTTTTTCCCCCAAATTCTCAAGCACGCAGTGTACTCAACTATCATCATTCATTTAACGGCAATTACTGCGGACTACACTCCACTACGATCCTCATTCTTCTCTTCTTTCTCTTTTCTCTTTTCCTATTATAGCTTAGAGTTTAAAAAAAAAGAGAAGTTGGACACGAAATGTATTATGTTGCATATTATGATTAAGATGTATGTACAATGCTTTTAATTAAAAAAAAGAAAAGAAAAAAAGAAAAAAAAGAAACCAGAGCACCCAGAGAAAACCCACGCAGGTCTCGGGGAGAACGTAAAAACTCCTTATGGACAGCACTCGTAGTTAGGATCAAACCTGGGTCTCTGGTGTAAAGGGAAGCAACTCTACCACTGCGCCACCATGCCGCCTGAAATGAACCCCCTTTGTACAAAACAACTGGCATTCACTCACCATCGACAGTTAGTACCCGCAGCTGGAGTCCAAAGTTATGCTGGGGGCTCATCACCCAGAAGTTGCTGGTAGCAGTGATGTCAAACACCAGCCAGCCTTCCTCCGAGGTCCAAACCGTCTGTGTATCCAGCAGCAACAGGTCAGTATCTCTGCTCAAGAGGAAACATCGAATGGTTGAGTTTTTAAAAAGTTGGAAAACTTCTGCAAATCATTGTAAATGCATTTGTGAAAATATAACAGATACTCATCACATAGAAAACAAACTAAAGCATGATTGAGCCCGAATACATGCAGTATTATTTACACCCATATGGGAACATTTCCCTGTTTACCATCAGAACATCCTTGCTTGAAAACTCAACATCTGTATACAGGAATCTTGATGCAACTTGAATTATTATTTTCCAAAGCAAAACTCAATGACCACCATTTGCAAATTGGTTTGCAGTAATCTGGAAATTCAACTGGTGGGGGTCAATTCTCATGGGCCCAACGTAATTTCCACCTCTGACACAAAGAGGTTATTCTGCTCCCCGTGCAATGCTCCTTACAGACTTTGTAGAGAAACTTAGTCCATGGTGTTGAGGGGGTAATCATTAGTTGGGCATTTCAAGGACAACATGATCTTCACAGAGCAACTCTGGACTGTCACCCATGGTAGCAACTCCCTACATATCCAAGAAATAAAAGCAGAAGTGGCGTGTTCAACCCTGTACCACCTTTCAATACTTCTGTCGTATGTCTTTTAGACCTGCAGCTCCGTTGAGGCGAGCCAGGCCAACGTGTCATCGTCCAGGTCAATCAGACCTCGTTCACCATTCGGTGGCCGGTGTTTGGGGCAACTGGTGACGATGTGCTCCACTGTCTGTGTTGGGTCCCCACACTCGCAGGAGGCGCTCGCGGTCCACGAGGCCCCACCTCTTCATCGCTACTCCATAACGTGCGATGCCTGTCCTCAAGCAGTTGAGGGTTGTCCACTGCTTTCGGGGCAGGTCCTGGCCAGGGACTTCCACGGGGTCATTGATGTAATGGTGTAGCCTAGATGGTTCCGCCCACCCCAGGCAAAGATGGATGGATGGAATCAATTGATTTGACACACTCCAGGTGCGGCAGACCATGAATAAGCTGATGGGCAGGTCGACACCCCCAGCACAGTGTCCCATCACTGCACATTCCACCTCGTCGCTACTACTGTGCAACGACCGCTTCCCCAACGCAGACAAGGACTTCACCAGAACAACATGGGCGAGAGTCTACGAGCTACACAGGGCCCTGAGCTGCAACTCCAACCTATCCCACGATTTCACAACACAAGAAATCGAGCAGGCCATCCGAAGGCACCGCCGGCATCCACCCGGAATACATCAAACACCAAGGCATGAAGGCAACTGACCATTCAATACGATCTTCCTGCACTAAACTCACATCCCCTCAAACTTCCCCTAACCCTCTGTTATGTGGAGACATCTCGCCCACTTCACCAAGCACTACCCACAATTTAACCAACAAATGTCTACTTTCCTAGAAAGCTCTCAACCCAGGATTTGACCGACACCACACTCTAAGACCAAACCAGATCAGCATGGGATCCAGGCAGCACCAAGATTCACAGCAGGGGCCCATTGACCCAAGTCACTTGCACGGATACTCTGTTAATCCCATGCACAGTTTCCCAGTCGCAAAGATGCAAGTCTTATTCCATAAGACCTATTGAGTCCTATTAAGTCTTTCCCCCCATTTGCAATGACCCAAGGGATTCAGGGAAACTCCCGGGTAGCAGCCATTCAACAGCATTAGCCTTAGTCTCCTTACCTCGCAGCATCTAGATGTTCAGAGTCAAGAGAAGAAGCAGCCCTGAGGGCTTCAAGTGCGACTGGGGGTGCAGTGGAGGTTGAGGGAGAATGCACTGCCAAAAAACAAACAGCTTCTTGCCAAGTCACAACCAGAACTATTGGTGCCGATTGTTGTGGTCACAGGCATGTCTCACCTGCAGTCGTATGCAGAAGACAGTGAGAGGAAGCTTCATCCTAAAGGAGGATGTAATTACAGGAAGGATCACATCTGTCTGCAGCTGTATCGAACTGAAATCATCACTCCCTTCTGTTTTAGTTGCAAAGCCAGCAAACACAGAGGTCTCCAGTGCAAAATACTATCAGACTCAACCGTAAACTTCAAGTAGCTCTTGGTGTATATCAAAACTGGTAATTTTTGCTGCCAATCGTCCAATGTTCGGTTTCTCTTCTCTCCATCTCGCTGCATTCTTAGTGCAGCCCAACCTGGGCATGTCTCAGAGCCCAACTATTGGCAATATATTATCACACAGACAGACTAACGGACGGACAGCAGAGGAACCTATCCAACCTATCCTCATGGCAACCTTGAGCCTCACCCTGGAACAAGCATTCCCATGGCCTTATCCATCTCTCCAGCCCACCCCACCAAGATGCCAGAGGAGATAGTGGAGGCAGATGCTGCCACAACATTTAAAAGACATTTGGACAGGTATATAGGCAGGAAAGGTTTAGAGGCCATGGGCCAAACGCAGACAGGTGGGATTAGTGTTGATGGGGCAGCTTGGTTGGACAAGTTGGGCTGAAGGGCTTGTCTCTGGGCTGTATGACTTTGAGCCCACCCACCACCTTCTGTCCAACTCTTCTTTCCGAATCCAGACAGAGAGTCTTTGACCTGAAATGTTAACTCTTTCTTTCTGCAAATGGTGCTGACCTTATGTGCCAACTGTTTCCTGAATTTTATTTTTATTCAAGGTGATATCATCACTGGAAAGATTTGCATTTCAATCCCTCTCAGAAGACTGCAGAAAGCAATACCCTTTAGTACTCTTCAAGTGCAGTCATTATCAAAATGCAGAGCAGGGACAGAAAACCCGGGGGGGCAGGGGACACACACGTCCCCTCCATGGTTTGAGAGGTGGGGGACGTCCCCCCCAAGTTTTTGTAATCCGGATTTAAAAACCCGGTGAAATCTCTGCTTTCCGCGAGACAGTGGGGGTGGAACTGATGATCGAGGGCGCCGATTGGAAGAGAGACGTCGGTCAGCAGGCAATGGGGGCGCGACATGATTCAGCGCGATGATTGGAGGAGGGAGACGTGGCACAGACCTGCGCCTCATCCGCAGCCAGGATCGATCCCAGCCGGGTCTCCGGCAGTGTCCTGTCCCCTCCCGAGTACCCCCCCCCCCCACGGGTGGCCAGAGAGGTCGGGTCAGACGGGCCAGCGTAGAGAAACAGCGCTAAACCCAGCTCAACTCTGCCTGCCTACAGCCTTCCTGGACTTGCGGGAAATATGGCCAGCGCGGAGAAGCAGCGCTGGTGACCCGTCAGTCCAGACAGGGCTGTAGTTAACCCGGTGAGACAGGCAGAGTTGAGCTGCATTTAGCACTGGATTGAGCCTCCGAAGCCTTGCGCGTGTGTGAGTGTGCGCATGGCCGCCAAAAATTATGTCCCCCGGTCCCCTCCATGTTTTGATAGCGAGTTCCGCTCTTGATGCAGAGAACTGCAACCAGTACACAGCAGTAGAATTGCAGCCTGGCAGCGGCAGAAACCCAGGTTCAATCTCGACTATGGGTACCGTCTGTATGGAGTTTGTCCGTTCTCCCTATCACCACGTGGGGTTTCTCTGGGTGCTTTTGGCTTTTTGTAAATTGACCCATGTATGATGGATAGAATTAGTGTACAGATAATAATTGGTTGATGCAGATCATAGATCGCCTGTTCAGACTAGTTCTATTTATCCCACTTTATCATCCTTTCCCTACGCACTAGGGGCATTTAAAAAATATATAGAGAGGCCAATTAACCTACAAACCGTAGACTGTGGGAGGAAACCAGAGCATCCAGAGGAAACCCAAGGGGATCACAGTGAGAATGTGCAAACTCCACACAGACAGCACCCGAGGTGAGGATCGAACCAGTGTCTCTGGCGCTGTGAGGCAACAGCTCTACCTGCTGTGCCACTGTGCCGCCCTCTATGTAGCTGGTTACATAGAAACATAGAAAATAGGTGCAGGAGGAGGCCATTCGGCCCTTCGAACCAGCACCGCCATTCATTGCAATCATGGCTGATCATCTCCAATCAATAACCCGTGCCTGCCTTCTCCCCATATCCCTTGATTCCACTAGCTCCTAGAGCTCTGTCTAACTCTCTCTTAAATCCATCCAGTGACTTGGCCTCCACTGCCCTCTGTGGCAGGGAATTCCACAAATGCACAACTCTCTGGGTGAAAACGTTTTTTCTCACCTCAATCTTAAATGGCTTCCCCTTTATTCTAAGACTGTGGCCCCTGGTTCTGGACTCGCCCAACATTGGGAACTACCACGTGAAATGATTAGTCATGAGCATCTTTCTTTGAAAGCTAGATGCATAGATAAGGAGGGGGACTAAGAGAAGAATGCTGACAGTTTTGGATTACTCCAGGAAATGGCCCTCTTCAGGCCTTTGGTTCAACGGCACGCGATCCAAGTTTGTTTTAAAAGGCTCATTGTGCACTTACTGTCGTCTCGACAAGCCCGCTATACAAGCCAGCCATGGGACAAATGCACTTGCAAAGTGAACATGAATGATATCTGGTCGAGCACTTTTCCCAGCGGCCCCCAGACCCGCTCCCAACCCTGTAATTAACCAGGTGTGTTGAAGGCAGCGGGTCAGATGCAGGTGATGCAACAAATAACTCTTTCATTTCACTTCCAACACTTTGAAGCCCCCTTCACTTCCACGGTAGATCCATTCAGGCAGATTTGGCTTTTGGTACAATCAGCTCAAGCATGACCTTTGTACTTAAAAAGTTTAATAACCACCCAGAATTCAAAACAAACCCTTTGGTTCAGCTAAGTCTCCTTCCACCAAAATGAAGAAGGCATAACTAACAATCATTTGGAAGAGGATTGCTTTAAATAGTTATTTTGCAACAGGATACACCATGTTTTCTGACTCCACTCTCCCCCTCAGTGATGTGTGACGGAGAGTAAAATTCTTGCACCTTCTAAAGGGAAAGCTGGGTTTTGCTTGTGATAGAACAAAGAACCCATGATTTAATGCATACACAATGCTGCCCATTGTGCAATCTACAAAATGCCCATTTGTTTCTCTCCAACTAAGCATGAAATTAGATTATTCATATCCTTTGAAAACATCTCAAAAGTGGATGTGTTCTATCCATGCCTGTTAGAAACATGTGCGAAGAGAATACCCCACAGCAACCCCAGCTGTTGCATTGATAATCCGTGAACCTGACGGTAAACCATGCTTTGGTTGGGTAGGAAACCTCTGTAGGATTGAACAGAAGATGGGAGCACTGTGAGTGAGTCACAGTCCATTTGGCTTCAAACATTTCTTCAAAAAAAAAGTAAGAGACACGGTAGGAGCGGCAGAGTTGCTGCCTTACGGCGCCCGATACACGGGTTCGATCCTGACTACGGGTGCAGATTGTACAGAGTGTGTACATTTTCTCTGGGTGCTCCGGCTTCCTCCCACATCCCAAAGACGCACAGGTTTGTCGGCTGTGTCGGAAAGAACTGCAGGTGCTGGTTTATATCGAAGATAGACACAAAATGCTGGAGTAACTCAGCGGGCGAGGCAGCATCTGTGGAGAGAAGGAATGGGTGACGTTTCGGGTCGAGACCCTTCTTCAGACTGATCTTCTTCAGTCTGAAGGGTCCCGACCCGAAACGTCACCCATTCCTTCTCTCCACAGATGCTGCCTCGCCCGCTGAGTTACTCCAGCATTTTGTCTACCAGGTTTGTAGGCTAATAGTCTTCGATAAAGATTGGAAATTGTCCCTGGTGTGCAAGATAGTGCTAGTGTACGGGGATCGCTGGTCAACACAAAGAATCTGTGGGCCGAAGGGCCTGTTTTTGCGCCGAGTCTCTCAACTATACTAAAGACAGTTGGTCTAATGTCACAGCAATCACATCCCTATCAGCAGAGAACATTTCTGTAACCTGAATAAACCAATTTGAAAGATTTACCACCATTAATTTGAAACAGCCAAGAATGCTTAATAAAATATATTTTACTTTCTAAAATAAAGCCAAGTATCTATGTTCAAATATAGAAATGATAAAGTACAGTGGGCAAAGCACTTGAATTAGATTAAATTTATTGATTAAAAGGGAGACAATAAAACTCCGATAATCTGTTCAAAAATCCAAGTTCTGACATTTGACATTCATTAACCTATCATGATGCGAGTGTGTTTTGGGTGTCCCATTGAGGTCTCATTTTCACACCTTACCTTTCCTTATCTCTGTGTCTCCCTTTCCCCAAACTCTCAGTCTGAAGAAGGGTCTCGTCCCGAAACATCACCCATTCATTCCTTCCATGCAGAGATGGTGCTTACCCACTGAGTTACTCCAGCATTTTGTGTCTATCTTCGGTGTGAGCGAGATGTGCAGCTTGAACCAACGGTCTGGAATGCCTAGCGTCCTGGGACCGGGGTTGGACTGAAGTCTGAGTTTTTGGCGAGAGATGGAACAGGGTTGGGAACACTGGACTGGGGTGTTGGAAATGTGGGTAGGTTTGAGACTGGAGCCTGGGTCAAGACTATTTGTATGTGCCAGCTTGTTTGATGAGCTGAAACTTGTAAACTGAAACTTAATGGAGTCTGTTTCCCACTTCCACTCATCTGGTTCACTGGAAATTTAATTATGCTGTATAATATGTAAAAGCAAAGTGAAATTCAAAGTGTTCCTTTGTGTAATAATTGGACTAACATCCCATGCTAAGGTACATCAGGTAGCGCAAGAGAAAAAATAGAGTGCAGAATAGAGTGCTACAGAGAAAGTGCAGATATTAAAAAACATGCAAGGGCACATTGAGGGTTGATTGGAAGATCCTTGCATACGAGGTCTGTTCAAGTCAGATTACAGTGGGGAAGAAGTTTGACCTAGAACATTACACCTCAGTTGCTCCGTATGGATGTACAAAGTCTGATCCCTGGTTATTGAGAGAGACCAAGGCCTTTGCTTAAAATTATTTAACAAAACCTTCACAAAAGCACTCAGTAGGGACATTGAACATTGAATTCTCACAATTCTGTTAGCGCTTGCTGTCTCCTCCCCTTCCCAGCTCTACCTCAGCCCTCGGGATCCTCCTCCTTTTTCCTTTCTTCTCCCCACCCCCTATCAGTCTGAAGAAGGGTTTCGGCCCGAAATGTTGCCTATTTCCTTCGCTCCATAGATGCTGCTGCACCCACTGAGTTTCTCCAGCATTTTTGTGTACCTTCGATTTTCCAGCATCTGCAGTTCCTTCTTAAACACTTAGTAGGGAAAATGCAATTGCATCAATGTGAAATAGTTTTTTTTAAAGTTTATTTTTACTTGGAGCACATGGATGCTGTAATCTTAAGCAAAAAATGTGACGAAATAACTCACCGGGTCAGACAGCATCTGTGGAAGGAATGGACAAAACATTTTGGGTCGGGACACTGTCTCAGACAGTCTGAAGGGATTGTGGGCAGAGCTGTGGCCAAGCCAAGTCTGAAGAAGGGTTTTGGCCCGAAACATTGCCTATTTCCTTCGCTCCATAGATGCTGCTGCACCCGCTGAGTTTCGCCAGCTTTTTTGTGTACCTTTGAGGTACTGTCGGTTGCACAGTGTAAAGAGGAAAAATGTATTCTCATTACAAACACAAAATATGGGCCTGTGTTTCAGACGATACCTCGGCATCACTGTGATTAAGCCGAAGCCAATTGTTAGCCACATGCTCAGCGTTTGATTTCGCCACCCTGCCCAACAATGCTGGAAAGTTCCTCTCAGATCGACACGTTCAGCAGCAAAGCTGATCTACTCCCACTGCCCTGGCAACAGCTGAGTGCTCGTCCACACCACCTCCAGCTTCTCGGGCGAAAATAATTCTTAATACAACATAATCTGATAAATCCGTGAATGATTCAGGATTGCCCTCTCAGCATGCACAAAAGCCCAATTGTCCACAAGCACTCAAAGAGCATTTGTCAGTGTGCTCAGTCCAAAAGGGCTGCTCTTAAATCACACCTTTCACCATCGCACCTTCGAGGGCTGTTTCCTCAAGGTTTGCTTTTCAACAAAATCTTAAAAATTACAGACTACCGATATCTAGTGGTGCAAAAATTGGACTTTAATAAAAAAAAAAAAAACCTCTCTAAAGTTATGTGAGAATATTAACGGCATGAGAAAAGCTTGCCATCACCAAGTACTGGAACTGCCAGTAATGTTAATATGCAGCAGTGCTTTCTTTGAGCCATCAGCAAACAATATTGCGTTGAAATTTGATGTACCCAACTGTACCCCCCAGGCTATTCCATGCTGGGAGTTCATGCTCCAACACAAACTAATGTTGCCCCAAGTAGAATATCTGGCAAACAACTTGAGAACTGGTTGATATATATCAGTTGTGTGTGCTTACCTGGAATAAGCTGCGCGGAGCAGCAATTGGCAACACAGAACAAATCAAAGCTGAGAGAGGTATGAAAAAACAAATGCACCGGCCAAAATGTGGTTGGAATATTAAAGCAGCTTCTTCACGAGTAGCAGGAACTACATTTTAGGCCAATTTATAAGAGTGTAATGCGACTCAGCAACAAAACCCAATGCTGAGCATCAGATGGGAGGTGGATTCTGAGTTTACTCATTGGGTCTCATTCGACTGGGGAAGACGAGTTTAGCATAGGTTCAGAAGTGATAGGAGCAGAATTAGTCCATTCGGCCCATCAAGTCTACTATGTCATTCAATCATGGCTGATCGGTCTTTCCCTCTCATCCCCATTCTGCTGCCTTCTCCCCTGATACCCGTACTAATCAAGAATCTATCAACCCTGCCTTAAATATATCTATTGACTTGGCCTCCACAGCTTTCTGTGCCAATGAATTCCAGATTCATCACCCTCTGACTAAAGAAATTCCCCCTCATCCTCTTCCTAAAGGAACGTCCTTTAATTCTGAAGCTACGACCTCTGGTCCTAGACTCTCCCATCAGTGGAAACATCCTTTCCACATCCACTCTATTGGACAGAGTAGATTCAGGAAAAATGTTCCCGATGTTGGGAGAGTCCAGAACCAGGGGTCAGTTTAAGAATAAGGGATAGGCCATTTGGGACTGAGATGAGGAAAAACTTTTTCACCCAGAGAGTTGTGAATCAGTGGAATTCTTTGCCGCAGAAGGCAGGGGAGGCCAATTTGCTGGATGTTTTCAAGAGTTAGCTCTTAGGGCTAAGGGAATCAAGGGATATGGGGAAAAAGATGGAACGGGGTACTGATTTTGGATGATCAGCCATGATCATATTGAATGGCGGTGCTGGCTCGAAGGGCCGAATGGCCTACTCCTGCACCTATTTTCTATGTTTGGTAAGTTTCAATGAGGTTCTCCCCTCATCCTTCTAAAGTCCAGAATATAATGGTACAGCTTTATAAAACTGGTTAGGCCATGGAAGACTGGGCAATTCTGATTGTCTTACAAATGCACTGGAAAGGATGTAGAGAGGATTGACCCAGGCCGTTGCCTGGGAACAAGTGATTCAGTTAACAGCACAGACTGAGTAGGATGGGCTTCCTTTACTTGTAGAGGAGAAAACAGAGGGAACTGGATAGAAGCATAAAATAATTGACGGCCACAGATTAGGCAAATGGTAGGAAATTCTTCTCCAAACCCAAGGCATCTAAAACTAAAGGGACTTGGGACACAACTTAATGAGAGATCGGAGGAAGAACGGTTTCACCCAGAGGGTTGTTGGAACGCATTGCCTGAAGGAGTGGTGGAGGCTTTGGACTTTAGAACTTTAGAGATACTGCACAGAAACAGGCCCTTGGGAACACCGAGTCCACGCCGACCAACGATTAGCACAACAGGAACAATTTACAATTTTGCCAAAGCCTGTACGTTTTTAGAATGTGGGAGAAAACCGAAGCATCCGGAGAAAACCGGTTGCAAGGAGAACATAGAAACTCCATACAGTGAACACCCATAGTTAGGTTCGAGCTAGCTGCCCCATTCAACTTATCACGGCCATTCTTTCACCCCAATGCCATTCCCTCCCCGAGCCACTTATCCCTGGACTCCTTACATATCTAATCTTATTAATCTACTACTTATATGAACTCAAGTGACTGTCTATGGATGTTCACTATGAACAATTCCTTCCTGGTCTCTCCCAAATGGCCGTCCCCCTCCCCATGCAGAGGCTCCATAAGGGAGGATGAAGAAGATGCCCACGTCTGCCCCCTCAACCCTCCCAAAAACTCCATGGTTCAACCTGTCATTTGTTCAAGCTCCAGAGAGTGGTGGCCTGGCCTTATTAGTCTTTCCCCCTGTGCCACATATTACACCCTCCTCATTCTGGAGCTGTCAAGGGACTCCAGAGCCCAGCAGAAAAGTGAAAGCACAAGGGGAGTGGGGTGGGTTGGTTGGGATAGGAACCCACCTGGTTGTTTCCTCATGCAACACCTGGTAGATGCCAATCTCGAACGTTTCATTTTCAAAGCGGCTTCTGACCCACTCCTTGTAAATGCGGAACTCTGAGGCTGTGACAGACTCCCCCTCTGGAATTTGGGACAGGTTAAATTTGTACTCTTGGTGGTGTGGCTGGTAGAGAGTGTAGTCTTCTTGCTCAACTGCAAGGAAAAGACATTAGAAATTAAAAAGCAGAAGGCAACACCAACATTATAAGGTTATATATACACACACACACACACATTTTCAGTAGTGCGAGGGTGAATATTCAATGAAATTAACTTGTAGGAAGTGTATGCAATGTGGGTAACCAGAGATGAACTTTTCTGACTTACAGAAGAATTCGCTTACGAATAATTAGCTCTCAGGAACAGAACCATACATAACCTGGGGACTCCCATAAATCCTAATCAGCATCTGCAGTGCTCACATCCGTATGGCAACAATTGCACAGAAGACCACTAGACGGCAGCCCACATTATATCACTGAGCAAGGAAGAAAATTTAGAAAACAATCTGCAGGTGCTGGAAATCTGAAACAAAAACAGAAAATATTGCAGGCACTCGGCAGGTTAGGCAGCAGTTGGAGCTAGAACCCTCGCGATTACTGACGGCCGATTCGCCAAATACTTGCACCGGATCTCCTAGTTGCTAACCATTTTACTCTCCATCTCATTCCCATGCTGACCTTTCTGTCCTGGGCCTCCCCCTTTGCCAGAGTGAGGCCACTCGCAAATTGGAGAAACAGCATCTCTTATTCCGCTTTGTTAGCTTACATTCCAAAGCCAAGAACATTGAATACTCTAATTTTAGGTAACCTCTAACAACCCACCTCTCTCCTTCCCCTTTCTCCCCCACTCTCCTCATTCCCCCCCAACTGGACTCGCACCTATTGTCTGCCCCTCCCTCCCTCCCCGCCGACATACATCCCCTCCTCTGGCTTCACAATTCACAACTCGTCAAATCCTGGTCTCACATTTCTAGCCTGTGTACAATCATCTGCCTATAACCCCCTCGTGTCCATCCATTATCTGCCACACTTTGTCCTGCCTCTCGTCCCTTCCAGCTTTCTACCCCCCAATCAGTCTGATGGGTCCCGACCGAAAACGTTCCCCATCCATGTTCTCCAGGGATGCTGCCTGACCTGCTGAGTTACTTCAGCACCTTGTGTCTTTGGTTTGTAAATCAGCATTCAGTTCCTTATTTCTGCACCTCATGATCACATCTCTTTATCATATTTTCCCCCTGTTATTATCACCCAAATCGCTAAACTAATCAATCAAACAGACATAAAGTGATGGTACACAAAATTGCTGGAGAAATTCAGCGGGTGCAGCAGCATCTATGGAGCGAAGGAAATAGGCGACGTTTCGGGCCGAAACCCTTCTTCAGACTGATGGGGGGTGGGGGGGGGAGAAGGAAGGAAAAGGGGAGGAGGAGCCCGAGGGCGGGCGGATGGGAGGGTGGGAGGAGACAGCTAGAGGGTTAAGGAAGGGGAGGAGACAGCAAGGGCTAGCAAAATTGGGAGAATTCAATGTTAATGCCATCCGGACGCAAGGTCCCCAGACGGAATATGAGGTGCTGTTCCTCCAATTTCCGCTGTTGCTCACTCTGGCAATGGAGGAGACCCAGGACAGAGAAGTCGGATTGGGAATGGGAGGGGGAGTTGAAGTGCTGAGCCACCGGGAGTTCAGGTAGGTTATTGCGGACTGAGCGGAGGTGTTCGGCGAAACGATCGCCCAACCTCCGCTTAGTCTCACCGATGTAAATCAGCTGACATCTAGAGCAGCGGATGCAGTAGGAATAGACATAAAGTGATGATGCACAGGACAGGTCCTTCAGCCCACCAAATCAGCACCAGCCTTCACATACCCATTTGCACTCACCCCAGTTTTTATTCTCCCCACATACACATTATTGTTCCCGCAGCTTCTCCTGCTCACCTACACAGTGAAGACAATTTACAGCAACCCAATTAACCTATTGATTAAAATTGCTGATTCAGAACGCTGCTGCTCGAGTCATCTCTAAGACCAAGAAAGTGGATCACATCACTCCTGTTTTGAGGTCTTTACACTGGCTTCCAGTCCGTCAAAGAATTGATTTCAAAATATTACTGTAGGTTTATAAAGCACTGAATGGTCTAGGGCCAAAATACATTTCTGATCTTCTGCTACATTATGAACCATCCAGACCTCTGAGGTTGTCTGGGACAGGTCTGCTTTCTGTCCCCAGAGTCAGAACTAAACATGGAGAAGCAGCGTTTAGTGTTTATGCACCGCATATATTGAACAAACTTCCAGAAAAATGCAGGTCCGCTCCAATAATTCTTTTACCCAAAATGTTATCAAACCATCTGTGGAATTGCTGTACGGGGGGAGGCTGACGTGGCAGGAGACAGGCCGGGAGCATCTATAAATCCATAATCTGCTTGCACCATCCTTCAGGTTTTGCGTTCAAAATCACAACTATACGTTGTGTGAAACGTTTCTCCCTCACGATAGGTAGCAGTGGTAGTAAAGCTGCTGCCTTGCTGCGCCAGAAAGTGGGGTTCGATCCAGACTACTTGTCTGTACGTTGTCCCTGGGACTGTGTGGGTTGTCTCCAGGTGCTCCAGTTTCCACCCACACTCCAAAGATGCACAGCTTTATTGGCTTCTCCAAGTGGTAAATTGTCCCTAATGTGTGGGATAGTGCTGGTGTATGGGGTGATCTCTGGTCAGCGTGGACTCGATGTGCCAAAGGGCCTGTTTCCACGCTGTATCTCTGACGGCCAAAGACTGCTTTTGTTCTTTTTCTCCTGATCCCCTTCAATCTGCAGCCTCTCGCTTTCAATCCTTTTGCCCAGAACTGGACACTACTCTGGCTTTGGCCAGTCCAGGACTTCACCGAGGTCCAGCACAGCTTCCTCAAGTGTCCACTCTGGTTTCCCTTTGAAAATAGAACTACTGCCCGACTCTGGCTGGCTTTTGCAGGAACTAGTTCAGACAATCGTGTCAAAGGGGGTTAAGAGCTAGAGCATATCAGATTCAAAGTTTCTCCCCCTCACCACCACAGGATTTTGAAAATGAAAAACGTCTATTCAAGAAGTCTTTAATAGGTGAATGTCTAACTAAAGGATGTTTATTATATTGTTTCATGGAGTATCAGTGTACAAGTGTCAATAGATGCAATTACTTGTCAATGTCAATAGTCATCCTCGGTTAAAGTATTGTTCTTAAGAGAGAATGTGTCCGATTACTGCTGGAAGGTTGCATGAAGCATTTTTCCCTCCTATACTGTTTAAATCCAAGACAGCTTATTTTCTCCTTGTCAATTTCTAAAGTAACTATTAAGTGGTTCTCCAGTTCGCGAAATACATATACATAGACAATAGGTGCAGGAGTCGGCCATTCGAGCCAGCACCGCCATTCAATGTGATCGTGACTGGTCATCCACAATCAGTACCCCGTTCCTGCCTTCTCCCCATATCCATTGATTCCGTTATCTCGAAGAGCTCGATCTAACTCTTTTGAATGCATCCAGTGAATCGGCCTCTACTGCCTTCCGAGGCAGAGAATTCCACAGATTCACAACTCTGAAAATGTTGGTTCAAGAACCAGTTGTTCCTGGACTCCCCCAACATCGGGAACACGTTTCCTGCATCTAGAGTGTCCAATCCCTTAATAATTTTATATGTTTCTATAAGAACCCCTCTCATCCTTCTAAATTCCAGTGAATACAAGCCCAGTCGCTCCATTCTTTCATCATATAACAGTCTTGCCATCCTGGGAATTAACCTTGTGAACCTACACTGCCCTCCCTCAATAGCAAGAATGTCCTTCCTCAAATTAGGAGATGAAAGCTCAAGGTGTGGTCTCACTAGGGCCCTGTACAACTGCAGAAGGATCTCTTTGCTCCTATATTCAACTACTCTCATTATGAAGGCCAATATGCCATTAGCTTTCTTCACTGCCTGCTGTACCAGCATGCTTACTTTCAGTGATTGGTGTACAAGGACACCCAGGTCTCATTGTACTTTCCCTTTATCTAACCTGACGCCATTCAGATAATAATCTGCCTTCCTGCTCTTTCCACCAAAGTGGATAACCTCACATTTATCCACATTATGGTGCATCTGCCATGCATCTGCCCACTCACCCAACCTGTCCAAGTCATCCTGCATCCTCATAGCATCCTCCTCACAATTCGCACTGCCACCCAGCTTTGTGTCATCTGCAAATTTGCTAATGTTACTTTTAATTCCTTCATCTAAATCATTAATGTATATTGTAAATAGCTGGGGTCCCAGCACCATGCATTGCGGTACACCACTAGTCACTGCCTGCCATTCTGAAAGAGACCCGTTAATCCCTACTCTTTGTTTCGTGTCTGCCAACCAATTTTCTATCCAGGGCTCTCGCTTAACTTTTTTCCCGTTGCCAGCCGGGCAACCTAGGCAGCTTTTTAGGTTGCCAAATGACTGTTTAAGTGGTCATGTAAGATGTCTTGCATGACACGTGCGATAATGTGCTAGGAAGAAGTGCACAGTTACCAGAATTACGGTCAATGAAGCATTCACATATTATTTCTGCTTCAAACAAAGTCACAAACTAAACATATTCACCAATCAAGACATGATATATACCACAATGACATGCAGCAAAATTACAATACAGTATCTCATCTCTTTTTACACGTTGCAATGAATGCAATTTCTATTATTTCTTTCCACTTCCAAACAAAATTCTGGTTGGATTATTCAGCGTATGATCAACCTCAGTGAGACCAAGTGCAGGCTTGGCGATCGCTTCGCACAACACCTACACTCAGTTCGCAATAACCAACCTGATCTCCCGGTGGATCCTGGCACTTTCCCTTGCAACCGCAGGAAATGCTACACATTCAAGGACCCAAGTCGTCTTTCCAGGTGCGGCAGAGGTTCACATGCACCTCCTCCAACTGCTCTACATCGATCAGCTGATCTACATCGGTGAGACCAAGCGCAGGCTTGGCGATCGCTTCGCCCAACACCTCCGCTCGGTTCGCAATAACCAACCTGATCTCCCGGTGGCTCAGCACTTCAACTCCCCCTCCCATTCCGAATCAGACTTTTCTGGCCTGGGCCTCCTCCATGGCCAGAGTGAGGCCCACCGTAAATTGGAGGAGCATCACCTCATATTTCGCTTGGGCAGTTTACACCCCAGCAGTATGAAAATTTACCTCCAATTTCATGTAGTTCCTGCTTTCTCCTCCGCTTCCCAGCTCTCCCTCAGCCCACTGTCTCCACCTCTTCCTTTCTTCATCCCACCCCCTGCACCCGCACATCAGTTTGAAGAAGGGTCTCAACCCAAAACGTCTCCCATTTCCTTCGCTCCTTAGATGCTGCCTTACCCGCCGAGTTTTTTTGTCTCCCCATTCACACAAGTTCTGTTATCCCACTTTCCTCACCCACTCCCTACACATTAGGGACAATTTTACAGAGACAAGTTAACCTACAAAGCCAATGCATCTTTGGGATGTGGGAGGAAACCCACACGCTTGCAGGGAGAATGTGCAAATTCAACAGATAGTGCCTGAGGACAGGATCGAACACAGATCTCTGGCGTGTGAGGCAGCAAGTCTACCAGCTGTGCCATTATATTTTGTTTTCCAACACACAAAAAATTATACGTTGATAACTTTGGTTACTAAAAAAATGAAAATATCAATTTTCAGTCTTAAATCTCTAAGTGATGCTATGTCCCCCTTTACAGCTGCTGTAGGTTTTAATTCAGTTCAAGATTAGGGGGCAGTACATTGGCCATAAAGTTGCTGCCTAAAATTGCCAGAGACCCAGAATTGATCCTGAATATGGGTGCTGTCTGTATGGAGTTTGTTTCTTTTCCCTTTGATCACATGGGTTTTCTCCGGGTGCTCTTGTTTCCTTCCACATTCCAAAGGTGTGTAGGAACTTTTTTCAGACCCAACCCAAAACGTAATCTTTTCCTCTTGTCCAGAGATTCTGTCTGACCCGTTGAGTTACTCCAGCTTTTTGTGTCTATCTTCAGTTTGAACCAGCATCTGCAGTTCCTTCCTACACACACGATATTATACGATAGAACTTTATTAATCCCAGGAGGGAAATTGTGTGTGTGTGTGTGTGTGTGTGTGTGTGAGTGTGAGTGTGTGCGCGCATAGTTATATATTCATATATAAATATACAGTTTTGTTTTCTCGTATATAACGTTGTTTACAGAGTACTATGTTTACATATTCTGTTGTGCTGCTGCAAGTAAGGATTTCATTGGGACATGAGAGAATAAAACACTCTTGACCTACGTCGCTAATGTGCGGGATAGAACTAGTGTACGGGTGATCGGTGATCGGCGTGGACTCAGTGGGCCGAAGGGCCTGTTTCCACGCTGTATCTTTAAATTAAACTAAAACACTAAAACCAGAGGAAATCTAAAGAAGGGTCTCTACCCGAAACGTCACCCAATTTCTTCTATCCAGAGATGCTGGCGGCTGCATAGAGTTCCCCCGCACAATTAAAGCATGGAATAGTCTTCACCCTACCATAGGTACCCAACCAGAAGCAACTAAATTTAAGGTAGCTCTTTTTTTCCCCCCAAGAACCGTTTCTTGTTTAAGTTCAAGTCAAGAGAGTTTTATTGTCATGTGTCCCAGATAGGACAATGAAATTCTTGCTTGCTGCAGCACAACAGAATATGTAAACATAACACAGAACAGGAGATAAAAGTTCACTGTGTTTTTTAAGAATCTTCACAAAAACTGCCCTTTTCTCCACAGATGCAGCCAGACCCATTAAGTATTTGCAGCAATGGACCATTGTGGACTCCCTTTCCTTTGTCATCAGTGTCGGCTCTGATTTGTTCTGAACCGCTTCATACCTTTATAGTTTTCCTCTCCCCGACCCAGTCTGCAGAACAGTTTTGACTGGAAACATCACTTATTTTCTCCAGAGATGTTGGCTGACCAACTGAGTTAATCCAGATGTTGATGTCCATCATCCATGAACAGCAGCCTGACATACATGTTATTTTATTCTAAGTGGTTCAGAGCAGAGTGGAAAACAAACAAGATCACATCCCCAAAGATCCGTTGTGGCGGTAGGCAAATTGTAGGGAGTCCACCTTTTAGCTGAGGCAGGAGGTGATACGTGCCATAACCAACCTCTCAAGGCCCTTCATAACCACGGACAACAGTGTCATTACTAGTTTCTTCCCGACGGGCCTCGTGGCCAGAAGGCTTCCCGACAGACTGCGGATGTGGACTGGGAACAGGGCCAGAGGCCGCGGTCTTGATGCCTTCCGGACCGCCGTGTAGAAGCCCAGCCTGGGCCTCATAGGTCGGACGGAGCAGCCGGGCCTCTCGGATCGGAGCAGCCAACGCAGGCCACGGCAGAGGCCCGGTTCGGCACCATGGAGGCTTAAAGTGGAGCGTCGACAGCAGCGAGACCTCGGCGGCACTGAAGCAGCGGCAGCGAAGCCTCGTCACGTTGGGGGCTCAGCGGCGGCAATGCCTCGCGGGTCCATCCACGGTTGGTGTCTGTCTCTCTCCCCGTCTGTCTGTCTCTCTCCGTCTCCGTCTCCGTCTCTCTCTCCCTCTGTGTGTGTGTGTGCGTGTGTGTGTGCGTGTGCGTGTGTGCGCGCGTGAAGAACAAAAGGAGCCAGCATGCTTCGAGACTTTGTCCGCGCTGTAGGTGGCTGCTATTTGTATATATTGGGTATGCTGCAAAGATTTCCACTGTGCCTAGTCACATGTGACAATAAAGTATTCCATTTGGTTGAATCGAGGAATGTCTCCTTGCTCTTCTTGAGATTATTATTATTGATGCCCTTTCAAAGCAGATGAGAACCTCAGACCTTAATGAGGTTGAAGATAATAGCAAAAACAACATCCAGTTGGTCCGCTCAGCTTTGGAGAACGTGGCCAGGTCCACACACTTTCCGAGGGCTCACTCTCATGAAGGATCTTCTAACGCCGGCCTTGGTGACTGAGATTACAAAGCCAGCGGAGGCTATGGGGGCCCGAGAAGGCACATATGGTCATAAGTGATAGAACATAGAACATAGAAAATAGGTGCAGGAGTAGGCCATTCGGCCCTTCGAAGATAACAGCAAAAACAACATCCAGTTGGTCCGCTCAGCTTTGGAGAACGTGGCCAGATAGGAGCAGAATTAGGCAATTTGGCCCATCAAGTCTACTCTGCCATTTAATCATGGCTGATCTACTCCGCCCTACTAACCCTATTCTCCTGCCTTCTTCCCATAACCCCCGACACCCATACTAATCAAGAATCTATCCACCTCTGGGTTACATCAGTGTTCTCCCTTTCGAAGTGTGCATAGAATGCATTGAGCTCGCCCGGGAATGATGCTCGCTGTTGCTTGAGCGGCCACTTGCTTTCTCCATGTAGCAAGTGATGGTGTGTAAGCTTGCCCTGCCACAGCTGCAGAACATCTGTCTCACCCTCCAATTTAGAGCAAAAGGGTCTCTTTGCCTTTTTTATAGCCTTAGAGGACTGGGTGGGCTTCCTGCATGAATCTACATTGGCAAACTTGAATGCCTGATGCGGCTCATCCAAGATTTCTGGTTTTGGTGGAAACACACTCCTCCAGTTGGTAACAACCGTGGCATATTCATTCTGGTTCACTGCCAAGTCGGTAGACTGGGTGAGTTTCAACACACTGAACAACATATTGAATATAGAACAGTACAGCTCTAGAACAAGAACTAAGGATAAGGGGGAAGTCTTTTAGGACCGAGATGAGAAAATTATTTTTCACACAGAGAGTGGTGAATCTGTGGAATTCTCTGCCACAGAAGGTAGTTGCGGCCAGTTCATTGGCTATATTTAAGAGGGAGTTAGATGTGGCCCTTGTGGCTAAAGGGATCAGGGGGTATGGAGAGAAGGCAGGTACAGGATACTGAGTTGGATGATCAGCCATGATTATATTGAATGGCGGTGCAGGCTCGATGGGCCGAATGGCCTACTCCTGCATCTATTTTCTACGTTTCTATGTTTTTATGCCCTTTGGCTCACTATGTCCAAGCAGAACATAATACCATGTTAAACTAATCACCTCTGTCCTCACATAGTCCATATCCCTCCATATCCATGTACCTATCTAACATGGTACCTGCTTCCACCACCATACCTAACTACACTATACAAATGCACGTCACTGTCCCCTGTTAAAAGAAAACTTGCCCACACATCTTTCAGCTTTGCCTTCTCAACTTAAAGCTATGCCCTCTCGCCTTTGACATGTCCACCCTGTCAAAAAGATCCTGACTGTCTACCCTAACATTGGCTCTCATAATTGTATATACTTCTGTCAGGTCTCCCCACAGCCTCTGACATTCCAGAGGAAGTAAATTGTCAAAGCAATAAAATTACAGACATTTCATAAATGTGTTAACACGCTGAGGTAACACTAATTATTCACAAAAGAAAATATTTTGCACATCATTAGAAAAAAACAAGCACCTCATAGATAGCTGTACGGAAAACAGATGGGGAATTGGGAGAGTGAAATTGAAGCCCTTCCCAAAAAGATTACTGTGGGAGAGAAAGTGGTGGCAGATGGAGGAGAGGGAGAGAGAGAGGGAGAGAAGAGAGTGAGAGAGAGAGAGGGAGGGGGAGAGATAGAGGGATTGGGCGTTCGAGAGTCGAGGTGCTCTGAGTTTGTCTCGCTATCGCTTTCTGTCGCTTTCTGCTGTCTCTCTTTCTGTTTCGTTTTCTTCTGTCTTTGTCGTTCTTTCTTGCTTTCTCTCTTTCGTTTCTCTTTCTCTCTTCTTCTTCTTTCTTTCCTCTCTTTCTGTCTCTTTTCTCTCTTTCGTTCTCTTCTCTCTCTTCTCTCGTCTCTCTTTCTCTGCTCTTTCTCTCTTTCTCTTCTGCTTCTGTTCGCTTTGCTCTCTCTTCTTCTCTTCTGCTCTTTTCCTTCTCTGCTCTCCTTTCTCTCTTTCTCTCTTTCTCTTTCTTCGCTCTCGTCTCCTCTCTTCCTCTCTCTTCTTCCTCTTGTCTGCTCTTTGGCTCTCTCGTTCTTGGGCTCTTTTCTTTCTCTTCCTCTTTCTCCTCTCTTTCTCTCTTTCTCTCTTTCTTCCTTCTATCTTCTCTCTCTCTCTCTCTCTGTCCTCTCTCTCCCCCTCACACAGACAGAGAGAGTGCGTGAGCAAATATGAGGATAGAAAATTAAGCAGCCCACAAATCTCAAGATCAAATACCAAACAAATGGCAAGTTGTCAAGATGGAATGCACATTTTAGTCTTTATCACTTTACCAGGGATTCCGTTGGATTTAAAAGATTTAACACACCCTCAATGTCTGTTCTCTTCCAAGACTAGTTTGGCGGAATGGAATTTGCCAGCTGCACAGGACAGCTAGTTACATCTGCAATTCACCTTTGAGAGCTGAAAGAACTGTTATTCAACTACCACATCTGCCACATCAGCAGTTGCTACATTCTCCATTAACGTGAGACGGGCCATGCTATCCCTGGCCATGACAGCCCGACCGACCTCCGCTCGTCTGCAAGGGGCCTCTAAACCACTGCATCTTTCGAAGGAATATTTTTTAATTGACAGCTAAAATCTCGATTTATTATTGATGTGTAGTCACGCTGGCAAGGCGAAATACATAAATGATTAACTATCTACATTAATAGCAGCTCATTATGCCACTTGGGCTGATTTACACAGGTGCACGGGGGCGCAGAAGGAATGTGCCCTGGGGCACACTGACCCCAGGGCTGGGGCCCCACAGTCTGTAACGCAAGCTGCAGGTGCAGGCAACTATTACCGCGTCAGTCAACTCATTCTTGTTCACACCAGCCTTCCCTGTGCTCCACTGAAGTCAGTTCAGAGCTGGTGCACAAAACCTAACCCATCATCGAGTTACAACCAATAAAACCCACCTTGCTGAAAAGCCAATTTTAATAATACTAGTCATACACATCCGCGTAATTTAAAACATTTAGTGACCTTAAAATGATCATTCAGTGACCATTGTCGACCTTAAACAGAGGATTGTTCAGTATAAACAGAGATCTTTCTGGTAGCATCGAGTGTGATCAACTTGAACATGGGACCCCGTCATTCATAAAATCATGTATCATTTATTTTTATTATATTAGAACCAACCAAAAATGTCCAAAAGAAAAATATATTAAGAAAGGCACATCATAGCCAAGGAATTGTTCACAACAGTTTTTATGGTATGTTAGATAAATAACTCCATTGGCATCTTTACCCATGGATGCTGTTGGAAAGGCCAATACCAACTGTTCATCTATACATGTACCTTGCTTCAAGTCATTGTTAGACCATTTCAGAGGGTAGGTAAGAGTAGATAACATTGTAGGGTATGGAATCACATGTTGTCCCCACCGAGTGATGAGCAGTTTAGCTACGGTCTACAATAACTTGTATCCCGACCCGAAATGTCATCCATCCATGCTCTCCAGATCTGCTACCTGACCCAGTTACTCCAGTACCAGTATCTGTAGTTTCTTGTTTTTCCTTCTGGACTTTATTGCTTTTTGACCAAAGATCTAATCTCATTCTGTATCCAAAATCAGAGCATAAAACAGTATAACAACACTTTGACAGTGTGTATCCATTTATTTTTAAGGACATGTTTTGTTAATGGGGCCCAGGCACTAGAATCACCATTAACTAAAAACGGGCATATACACTCAATAACAATGTTCATCTTGCAACTTAACAACTGCATGTTAACACCGGAGTTAGAAGAGGCTTCTTCTTACCCAAAGGAAGTGGAGAGCCACACTTCCAATTCACTACACACTGTCCCTGAAAACCAGTCTGGTATTTATGATCAAATCTCGAGCAAGATTTGAACGTACAAACTTCTGACTATGGGGGAAAAAAGTGCACCAACTGAGCCACAGATAGTCAAAAATCCATACATACAGCGCATAAATAGGCCCTTCGGCCCAACTTGGCCACACCAACCAACATGCCCCATCTACACTAGTCCCACCTGCCTGTGTTGGCCTATATCCCTCGAAACCTGTCCTATCCATGTACCTGTCCAAATGTTTTTTATAAACAATTTGTTTCGTTTAGAGATACAGCGTGCTAACAGGCCCTTTGGCCCACGACGATCAGGATCTCCACACACCCACTAGGGACAATGTTTACATTTACCAAGCCAATTCACCCACAAACCTGCACGTCTTTGGAGTGTGGGAGAAAACCGAAGATCTCGGGGAAAACCCACGCAGGTCACGGGGAGAATATACAAACTCCGTAGACAGCACCCGTAGTCGGGATCGAACCAGGGTCTCCGGCGCTGCATTCGCTGCAAGGCAGCAACTCTACCGCTGCGCCACCGTGATAGTACCTGCCTCAACTACCTCTTCCAGCAGCTTGTTGCATTTTCCTCCAACCTGTTGTGTAAAATAGTCGCCCTTCAGATTTCCATTAAATTCCCCATCCCCCCCCCTTACTTTAAACACGTCCTTTGGTTCTTGATTCCCCTACTCTGCATAAAAGACCCTGTGCATTTACCCTAGCTGTTCCTCTCAAGAACTTATTCACTTCTTATAAGATCACCCCTCATCCTCCTGCGCTCCAAGGAATAGAGTCCTAGCCTACTTAACTCAGGCCCTGGAGTCCTGGCAACAGCCTCGTAATCAGGTTAACCAAGAAATGCGGGGATTGAATCCACTGAACACATCTGGTAGGCTTACGAGCAAACCTTCAGCCCACAAACCGCACTAATGTCAGCAGTCAGTAAATCCACTCCGTGTTGAAGCATTGCCTGGAATATGTTGCACAAAAACTAGCCATTCCCGTGACACCTCACGTACTCCGCACGGATCTCCAAACCCTAACTCGGTGATTGTTACTTTCTCCAGACACACACGAGCCCAAACACTTATTTAGCTTCCCGTTAAAGACATCTCCTGTTGCTGTCTGAGTGAATGCAGGTTGATCGCGACCTTCCCTCAGCCCACCATGAGGAAGCTGAACTTTGTCCAGAGGTGGTCTCGAGCAAGCTTTAACGAGCAGGAAAACACTGACCTCAGGGAATTGACTGCCTATGCAAAGCAGGGTCGAGAGGTCACAGGTCAGGGGGTGCAGGTCCTGGAAGATGATGTTTGACGATGTCTGGAAGAGGATCTGTGTGGGTCGGGAAGTAGAAGAATTTGCACGCGGCTACACCTTCTCCGTGTGCATCGAGAGGGTGTTGCTGTCGCTTAGCCTCTTTGTGACAGGTTTGACTTTCAGGAAGTAGGGAAGGACGCCACCTGCAAAACTGCAACAGCCTCTGGGATCTTGGTGATCACAAACCCCTCAAGATCTCATTCAGTTTGCCGGGGACTGAGGACCCGCCCGGAAGGCCGAAGAGGAACGAGTCTGCAACGACAGTTGAGAAAACCAAGGGCGATCACCTCTTTGGCAAAAGGTGGCCCCCGGCCTGCGGCAATCAGCCCCAACAGTAGAGGGGAGGGAGTCAGACAGAGGGCGGTAAGAGGACCGGCTGCGGGAGCCAGAGCAGTGCCTCAACGGTGGAGTGGGCACTGCAACAGCCTGGAGCTCAGTTGGACCAAACACCACTACAAGAGTCTGGCATCAGCACAGAGGATACCAACGGCTACCCTTGGCCAGGCCGACCCTGCAGCACCACCAGAACAACCAGTCATGAACCCTGCATTTACAACAACTGCAACTTGAAAACGGATCCAAAAACTGGCAACTCTGCATAATGTCTCAGTTTACCACTGCTATACACATGGTATTGTATCTGAGATGCTTATCTGAGAGATATCCAAATGCCCATGTAAAGTGATACTTGCAATGAACTGTATGCAAAAATTTCACTGTAGTATAATTTATCCTGGCTAAAAAAGAGCAGCCATCTCACCAACATTTAGTAAGGACTCATGTATTGTTAGGCAATTTGGGTCAAGTCTGATGTGCACTGCAGAAATAAGACAAACTTCTGAATGGTGCCAGTAAGTCTAGGGCCCAGATCAGTATATTCAATTGACAGAATAAATGGGATTTCTGCAGAAGACCTCCAAGGAAGTGTAAAACACACGAGGTTGATTGGATTAATGCAAATTAAGTGCACGTATTGTAAATAATGTTGCCAGAGTTACCCTGCTGTTTGTTGATTGGCCAAAGTGTTGAGCCCCCTGGCAGGTTTGTTTGGATTCCAGGGTAAATGTTGCATTATTCAAGTTAAGTTAGCTTCCTCTAGAAGCTTCTCCTGCAACAATGTAAAGGAGATTCTGTTATTGGTCGATGTAACTGTCAATAATGTATTGTTGTAATTAATATGTTTGATTGGATTGTAAAGATACCACCCTTCTGTAGTTCGGCCCCTCAAGGTTTGGGGACCTATAAAAGGCAGCCCCCACGAGGTCCTTTGTCGATCTTCTGGAAGAGCGCTTGGGACTGCGTGACCTTTTGGAGTGTCTCTGCTTGCACGAGGCTGAAGGGCTTGGCCAGGCAGATACGAGGATCGAACCCGCGGTTGGTTTAGGCATCGTACAGGGTAATTTGTTGTGCTATTCAAAAATAAAGTTTAGTTGTTCCAGTGCTTGAATCAGTGATTTATAGACTGAACTAGACTGGGGAAGGGGTGGGGGGGGGGGGGAAGCTAGGAAGAGCTAATTTACAATTGAACCATTGAAGCTCACTCTGTGTTCTCACACATGGTCCACTCCAGTCCCGGATGGGGGAGGGGATACCCAGTCTGATGGCAGTGGGAGGTGGACCAGATGATCTCTACCTCCAGCTCCGAGTGAATATGGTTAAGGGCCAGCCGCCCGAACACCCACCCATCCCAGGTGGCCCACCGGCAACACAACTACATTCGGAGGCCCAGGGACGGAGAGAGCACGATTCAAATCTTAGGAACCACACGACCATTTATAAACTCCTCTGCTCACAAGGTTCACTGTGCATCAAAAACATTGCTGAGGCTTTGAAGCTTCCTAATCATTCCCAGTTATCCCATCCTTCTCCTTTAATCAAGCTCATGTTGGATAAACATTGAGCAGAGTCCTTGTCTGCCGTAGTGTTGCAGATTTTTATTCTTTCGACCCAACATGACTGAGAAATTACCATATTTTTAGCATTAGTGTCCAAGATATATGGTTTTTTTTTTTACAATCACCATTTTATGTTGCACCTTTTAAAATAGCAAATTCTAAAATTAAAAACAAACATTGATGCCACAATACAGAGGCAGAAAGTCAAATTATTTGGAGGGAGGTTTGAAGGAGTCTTAGAAGAGGCAGAGAGGGGGAAGAAGTGTAAAGGGAGCTTTGGATCCCAAGCAGCTGAAGGCACAGCCACTAAAGAGATCAAATTCAGGGGTTTGAAAAGGGCAACACTGGAGGAGCAGAGGGCATGAAGTCCACTGTACCGTATGTGTGAAGCCAAGGTATAAATAGTCTGGTTTAGCTTTGGCCTGCTTCCAGAGGAAGGGAAAGCGGGATGAAGATTTCAGAGGGCAGAGCCACTGCCTGACAGCTTCAGAGACCTCAGTTCAATTCTGTAGACTGGGTACTATCCATGTGGCGTTTGCACGTTCTTCCTGTGACTATGCAAGTTTCCTCCGGGTGCTCCAGACTCCTCCCACATCCCAAAGACATGCGGGTAGACAGTTTAGTTTGGAGAGATACAGTGCGGAAACAGGCTGTTGAACCAACCAAGTCCACAACAAACAGTGCTCACCCTGTACACTAGCACTATCCGACACACTAGGGGCAATTTACAATCTTAACTGAAGCCAATTAACCTACAAACCTGTACTTCTTTGGAGTGTGGGAGAAAATTGGAGCACCCTGGGACAGTTCATTCTTTGCTACAAAGTGCCCCGATTGTGTAGGCTTGCGGTGGAATTTTGGGAAGAAATTACAAGAGTTTGGGGAGAATAAGTTATTGGGAAATTGAGTGGTGGGGAGGAGGGGAAATAGGATTTTTATATGAGCTGGCACAGAGACAATAGGCCAAACGGCCTCCTGTGTCACAAGGACATATGGAACATGGCAACAGCCAGGGATGGGAGATGGCAAACAGAGATAATGCCGATAGGTTCAATGCTCGTAATAACAACGAGAGGTCAAGGGTCTCCTCTATTCTCCTATCCACTTTCATCATTCCAAGAGACAAGGTGAATTTGGTGACATAAATCCTGTGTGGATTATGCATACCTTTGAAATAAGATAACATGACAACCATGCAGATCGTGTGACTGGCAAGATAGCCGCACAGCGGCAGGAGAAGAGAACTAGTCTGTGTTAATCTTTGTGTCGCGGAAGTCATAAGAGTGTCATGGTGACCAATGGAGCCATGACTACCCAATGTGTGAGGTTGCGATAACAATTCATCCAAATGTAATCCACACACATCAGTTACAAAACAGTCTGGCTCTAAAGAATCTGACAAAGGGGCCCAACATTTGTCATGTTTTCCAGAGATTCCGCCTGACCTGCTGAGTCACTCCAGTACTTTGTGTCTTTGTTTGTAAACCAGCATCTGCGGTTACTTGCATCTCCAGTTATAAAGCTAAGTTTCTTTTCCCTTTACAATCAACTTGCATCAAATTTTCCCTTCCGTTTTCACTTTGGAAAGCTGGTCTTGAAAATATCCCGGAAAATTGGTTTAAAAGGTGGAGAACACGGAGTATTTAAAAAAAAAAAAAAATGGAAAAAAAATGTTACTGGAGCGAGGGGGAAGGACAAGATGTGGCCGAGGTTTTTGCAGGTTTTGTAAATTGCCGCCTAGCGCCAGCATTCCATTCGTGGAGCTGACCGCGTCCACGACCCTCAGGCGACCCCGCCAAGCTAAAACCTGACGGCAACAACAGCGACAGAAACAGGTGGTGCTCTGAAAAAAAGTGAAATTACTTTATCCACATGCTTGAAAGGGAAGCTCCTGTCAGGAGTAAGATATGTACATTTCCTTGGGGGGTCCCAAATGTACCATTTTTAAATAAAGCAGCTGCTTTCTAATGGCTTTTGCCACGGCTCAATTTGTAAAGCTAACGTCTCGAGACGGAAGGTTGTGGGTTCAAGCCCTGCTCCAGGAAACCAAGAGCAGAAATCCACGCCGGCTAGTGGAGTGGAGTGCCCCACTGTCAGAGATGCCATATTTTGCCTCAGAAGTTGAATTGAGTTCCTGTCACCTCTCAGGTGGTGTAAAAAAGGTCCTGCAGGAGGCCACAGCCCCTTAAACCTGCCTGTGATTCAATACAGTAAATCCTCATTATAACAGAGCATGGGAAGGGGGGGGGGGGGGGTGATGGTGCCCGTAATTGCCGATTGGCCACTATAACCGGGTAAGGAATTTGCTCCAACTATATCCTGGCTCTTCCGTGAAACAATGAGCTGTTTTCAAATACAAGGTTCTTTTAAACAGATAAAAATGTATTTTTGTTACTGCAAGTTAAAAATACTAAAGGCTGTTTGTCACGATGCATAATGGAGTTAAGAGTCAATTGAAGTGATTGCTTGTCAATGTCACTGCCTCGTCAATTTCAATATGTTCCGCAGGGTAATTAGCAGGCTATGTTCTGACAGTCCGCTATAACAGATTATAATCCATTATAACCAGGTCTGCAATAACGAGGGTGTACTATATTTGCAAGGCTAATCCCCGCCAAGCCTCAACTTCTCCTCTGTGCCAGTTCCAAATTCCCTGATGGTTTAGAAATCATCTAGTTCTTTAACTACCCCCAATGTGTTCAGCCGACACAACCCTCCGTAGTAGAGTATTCCAGAGATTCACCATCTTGAGATGAACTTCCTGTATAACTCACCATTAAGTGACGTGTAACTATATTTTTGCATTTGAGGCTCTCCAACTAGATAAAGGAGGCCGTCCCTGGCAGCTCAGTAATTTGAAAGCTCACCATTCAGATTTAATATGTAGGAAGGAACTGCAGATGCTGGTTTAAATCAAAGATAGATACAAAAAGCTGGAGTAACTCAGCGGGACAGGCAGCATCTTTGGAGAGAAGGAATGGGTGACGTTTCGGGCCGAGACCCTTCCTCAGACACTGAAGGGTCGAGACTCGAAACGTCACCCAATTCGGATTTAATACGTTCCTTTTATTGCCTCTACACACACCAGAGCACTCCACCACCAATGCAGGGATTTGCTCGAATGCAGGCCCATCAGCCTGAGTCACTAAACACTCTCTCCAGATGCCTGATGATTTGTTCAGATTCAGATACCGCGACAATGTGGGAAACATGCTAACATGCACAGCAATCGCTACAATAGCTGCAACAGGTTAATAACCAGATAACCCGCTTCATTGATACAGGTTCATAGATAGAGGGATGGGATAAATATCGCCCCGCCCTTTTTTCAAAATCATTCCACTGGATCGCTGACTTCAGCACACAAGTCTTGGTCCTGCACTTTGGCCACAGGCCTGCAGCCCTAATTGTTCTTCAATTATGTAGCAGTGTCAGCCCAGATCCTGGAATTTAAACACAGGTGAGGTCACCTGCTGGCAGCATTCTATTGGATTCGTCCAACTCAAAGTACTAACTGTTCGTATTCAACCTTCCCCAGAAATGGCAGGAGACAGACACACACACACACACACACACACGTGGAGGGAGGGAGAGCGAGAGACAGGAAGGAAGAGGGAGTGGGAGACGGGAAGACGAGGGGGAGAGGGAGAGACAGGGAAATAGTTTCAAACTGCAGTGTGATAGAACTTGGTGGTTTCTTTGCCAACAGAATAGAGGTGTACAATAAAGTGATCTTGTTCTAGGTGCACGATTCCCCACTGGGCATGGGAACCTGTCACTGCTACAGCAGATAAGGTTCGGAGAGAGCACGTAAGCAATTGTCTCACACAACATGTCCAAGCATTGCCCAGAGCAGTGGCACAGGGGAAAGTGAATGGGCAGGTGATGCTACCTGCAGGATTTGCAGAGCAGGCATCAGAAACAGAGCAGATATCAATAAAGGGTGACACGGGGCATCAGGGACACGTCCCCCCTGAGACACCAGGAGAGGAACAGAGGGAGAACAGATATTTATTTGTGGGACTGCATTGAGAAGTGTCTTTCCGTCTGTGCCGAGCATCCATCCACCTATCGTGTGGTTAGCACTCATCCACCATCCACTCATCCACCACCTAACAGTTCATTCACCAATTTGTGCTCTTTAGGATCATTGGGCACCTTACACCATGGCTACTTCTGAACCAGTGTTTCCAGCTTCTCCAGAGCGTGACTTACTTTCCAGCACCTGCAACACCTTGGATAATTTCTACTTTCTGTAGCAGGTCAGGGACATCTGCTCCGAGAATGCTCTCCCAGTGTCCAAATGCCAGTCATAGCAGACGTTGGCAAGTGCATGACAGGACTACCTGGCTCATTTTCAACAGCAGCTTGCATTCACGTAATGTCTCTCACATCCCAAGACATGGGATGGCTAAATATGGCAGGTTTATTATCAGAAGATTAGCAAGTAATCGTTTTGCAAACATTACTGTGAGGCTGGTGTCAAAGGAGCTATTTTGTTCAGCCTCCTGGAGTTGACCCAACCAAGATCACATCAGTCACAAACAGCTCTGCACTGAAAACAAATGGTGCAGTGCAGCTGGCCTCAAAAATAAAAAAAACATTTTGCATGACAAAGTTAGTGCAGTTTGACTATACCGGCATTTAGTCCATAAACCACACCTCCTGGAGTTTCCCACTTCCTGTAGATGATAAGACCATGGAACTATGGAAAATGCAAAGGGCACATGGCAGATTCTGCTAATTCATTTAATATTTCTCTAGTGAGAACAGTTTTCCAAATATGCAAATACTGTTCAGTAATCTTGAGCTCACAGCATCTGAAGCAATTATAATCCTGATGTTATCCAGAAATTCAATGTGAAAACCAAAATGCCAAAAAACAATCATATACTGCACATTGAGAGCAAGCAATCTCCCTAAAGAGTAGGTAACAGTGTTCCACTGTAAATGGAATAGTGTTATTCAAGGGAAACCCAAAGAAGAGTTTGAAAGAATATGAATAGACATTCACGAGCAAATAGAAATCTAAATTGAATATAAGCGTCAGACAGTCATGATAGATAGATAGATAGATAGCCTTTTATTGTCATGTAGTTTTATGAAACTTTGGTTGGGCTGCATTTGGAGTATTGTGAGAAGTCATTTAGATTAGTTTAGAGATAGAGGGTGAAAACAGGCCTTTCGGTCCACTGAGTCCATGCTGACCAGCGATCATCCATACACTAGTTCTATCCTCCACACTAGGAACAGAACAGAAGCAAATTAAGCTACAAACCTGCTTTGCAATGTGGGAGGAAACCCGAGTACTTGGAGGAAACGCACGTGGTGACAGGGCGAACGTACAAACTCCATACAAACGAAACCTTAGTCAGGATCAAGCTCGGCACTCTAGCGCTGTGAGGCAGCAACTCTACTGTTGCGCCACTGTGCTGCCCGGGTCACCCCATTGCTTGAAACATGTGGAAGCTTTGGAGAGGGTGCAGAAGTATCTGGTCAAATTGGTTACATTTGTTGCAAGCCCCCACTCGCGTCCCACCTTGCCTCCAATTCATCGGCTGGTATTGTTGCAAACTTGCAGCACTGATCAGGACTGTCCTCCAACACCCCCCGCTGTTCCGTCTTCCACTGCATGGTCGATGGGAAGCTGTTCTTGAACCTGAAGGCGACGGTGATCAGACTCCTGCAGCTCCCTCACGATGTGCAGCATGCAGAGGGGAGCGTGGTCAGGGTGGTCTGCATCTTTGATATGAACTGTTCTCCAGGCAGCACTTTCTGCCCCTTTGTTGCAGGGAGGTTACGCTGTTCGGATATATACAACTGTTAACATCTAGAGCAGAGGCACTTGGCAGGATGTGGAGCCACCATCTCATCATCAGGTTCATCAGGATACCCATACGATCCTCCCACCAACACCTCTGGGCAGGTGCCCGCAAACACAGGCAGAAAAGTCACTACCATCCCGTCGCCGATCTCCTCCATCACCCCTCCCCCCCCCCCGAGACAATACATTCAAGACATTAGTTAACGTCACCTATTCCTTTTCTCCAGAGATGCTGTTTGATCCTCTGAATTACTCCAGCATTTTTTATTAATCTCCTGTTTAAACCAGCATTTGCAGTTCTTTCCTACACATTCAAGACTTTCTCTGATGTGACACTGACGTTGAGCGATTAGAGAATCCTTGATGTTTACTCTGGACCATACATACTCACGACCATACAGGCGACACCCTGGCGACTACAGGAGACTAAGTGGGACAGGGCCATTAGGCAGCAACTCTATCACTGCGACACCCTTTATCTGGATTTATATCTCTCTCAATTCCATTTATATAACCATATAACAATTACAGCACGGAAACAGGCCATCTCGACCCTTCTAGTCTGTGCCGAACACGTATTCTCCCCTAGTCCCATATACCTGCGCTCAGACCATAACCCTCCATTCCTTTCCCGTCCATATAACTATCCAATTTATTTTTAAATGATAAAAACGAACCTGCCTCCACCACTTCCACTGGAAGCTCATTCCACACAGCCACCACTCTGAGTAAAGAAGTTCCCCCTCATGTTACCCCTAAACTTCTGTCCCTTAATTCTCAAGTCATGTCCTCTTGTTTGAATCTTCCCTACTCTCAGTGGGAAAAACTTATCCACGTCAACTCTGTCTATCCCTCTCATCATTTTAAAGACCTCTATCAAGTCCCCCCTTAACCTTCTGCGCTCCAAAGAATAAAGCCCTAACTTGTTCAACCTTTCTCTGTAACTTAGTTGCTGAAACCCAGGCAACATATCTGTCAGTTACCCAGCTTCCTCGATGGACCGAGCCAACAATCAGACTAAGAGCAAAATCACCACATCCCTGTGTCCTAGTTTCCGAGGACCTGCAGTCTTGCACAGTCCCAGTTCACGTAAAATCGCGAATGCTAAAGGTATCGGGAGACCAATACAAGTACATTAAAATGTCCCAGAAGAAGAATCATACCAAATAATCAGATAATCAAACAAAGTTAACATAGTTTCATGAAAGAGTAATCCTGTTTAATAAATTTAAGGATAGTCATAAAAAGATAGATTAAATTTACAGGACCTTCAAACCACCCAACATGTGCCAATCATCATAGAAACATAGAAAATAGGTGCAGGAGTAGGCCATTCGGCCATTCGGCCCTTCGAGCCTGTACCGCCATTCGATATGATCATGGCTGATCATCCAACTCAGTATCCCATCCCTGCCTTCTCTCCATACCCCCTGATCCCTTCAGCCACAAGGGCCACATCGAACGCCCTCTTAAATATAGCCAATGAACTGTCCTCAACTACCTTCTGTGGCAGAGAATTCCACAGATTCACTACTCAGTGTAAAAAATGATTTTCTCATCTCGGTCCTAAAATACTACCCTCTCATCCTTAAACTGTGACCCCTAGTTCTGGACTTCCCCAACATCGGGAATAATCTTCCTGCATCTAGCCTGTCCAACCCCTTAAGAATCATGCACCCAGTTTTACACTAGTCCTATCCACCCCATTCTATTCTCTCCACATGCCCTTTTGTTCTACCCAACAGAGAGGGTAAATATAGGGTTCAAGAAGGAACTGCAGATGCTGGAAAATCGAAGGTACACAAAAATGCTGGAGAAACTCCAGACTGAAGAAGGGTTTCGGCCCGAAACGTTACCTATCTCCTTCGCTCCATAGATGCTGCTGCACCCGCTGAGTTTCTCCAGCATTTTTGTGTACCTTCGGGTAAATATAGGGGACCTAGTAGAAGTGGTAGACCTGCATCTCCAGAATGCATTTGAGCAGGAGGATGGGGTTGAGAATAATATATTGGGAATGGGCAGGAGAGTGGCCAATTGAGAGTGGCCAGTTGGAATAAATGGGTCATTCTCAGACTGGCAATCAATAGCTCATGCGATGTTATCTGGTCTGGGTCATCAAATATTTATATATTGATGAAAGGGCTAAGTGTGCAAGAAATTATGATGACAATGAAGCCCCTTACATCCAAGCATATTCCACCTCAAAATTTAAACAAAATTTTCTGGATCCTGGATTTGAATCAGTTATTATTTATATTCCCAGTCCAGAATACACATGACCCCCCCCCCCCCCCCCCCCCATCAGTGCAAAATTGCCACGGTCTCCACAAATCATGGAAAACAGGCCATTTGCCTTTGAAGCCTGCTCCACCGTTCAATATGGTTGGTGCCTACCCTTTCCCGATAACGCCAATGTCTTTTATGCATAGACATCACTCTACTTCCCTGCTAAACATATTGTGGCCTCCACAGCTGTCCATGAAAGAGAATCTTACAGCTTCATCTGAATGAAGACATTGCTCCTCATCCTAATCTTTAATGGCATCCCACATCCTGAGTGTGCAAGATCCTTGAATGAATCACCACCTCCTGAATCTCTACACCTCTTCATCACCTTGCTATTCTCAACCCACAAAGCTACAAATTACAACCCAGGTTACACAGGCTCACTGCAAACCGTGCTTCCATTTCCTCTCGAGCAATGTGCCGCCTTTGTCAAGGCTGTGTTTTGATAGCACAGTGGACCAGCTGATAGTACTGCTGTCTTATAGCTGCTGCAACCGAGGTCCATAGCGTCAGCTAGCACGTCGAGACGTTTACACATTCTCCATGTGACAGTTTGGCATTCACAGGAGTGCTGCAGTTCCCCATCATATCCCAAACATGTGCGGGTTGGTCCATCAATTGGCCTCAATGTGTAAATTGCCCCCAATATGCTGCTGAGTGGTAGAAGCAGGCAGGGGTGGGTAAGAACATGGGAAGATTAATTAAATAGTCACAACGTGCTGGAGTACCTCAGGGGGTCAGGCAACATCTCTGGAGAAAAAGGATGGGTGACATTTCAGGTTAGAACCCTTCTTCAGAAGCAGGGTCCTGTCCCAAAATGGCACCCATCCTTTTTCTCCAGAGATGCTGACTGATCCGCTCAGTTACCCCAGCCTATCTGTGGAAAAAAGTCTGCAGTTCCTTGTTTCTACATAGAGATCAATTAAAAAATGGGTTAAGTGTAGGATTTCCAGAAATGGGTGCTTGATGGCCAACATGGAATTGGTGGGCTGCTGGGCCCACCCATTGCATGCCGTATGCCTCTAACTCTATAAACCCCCCTGAACGTCTGAAATACTTTGACATCCATCCAACAGAACAAGGAGGCCATGGCACAATATCTCTTTTGAAAGACAAAACCTCTGACAGTTGTACTCTCTTAGCACAGGCTGTCCTTATGTTACAAACACCCAATTTATGGACACCCCAACGTAGGAACAAACTCCCATAATAATATTAATAAATCTGACATATTATCCTAATGAGAACAGAACTACTTTCCCCCCTCTCTCCACATCTATGTAACTAAAAGTCTCATCTTGACCACTTCCTGTCTGCGCTGTATATTGATTTTAGGAAAAACATGGAACTCTCCTAGTGGCGGCATGCGGTAAAGGTTGCAAATTAGTTTTCTCCCTTAACTTTTACTTACCACTCTTTCAATGTTACTTGTTATTACTTGATTTCAAGGCACCGTCTAACATTTCTTAAAGTGTGGATAACACTTTTATATGCTTTAATCGTGTAAAGGATGGAGACAAGAGGGAAAGGAACTTCTCCAAGGAAGGAGCGTGGGAAAGGCACAGCTTCTGACTCTGGTATCTTAGAAACATAAAAAAATAGGTGCAGGAGGAGGCCATTCGGCCCTTCGAGCCAGCACCACCATTCATTGTGATTACGGCTGATCGTTCCCTATCAATAACCCGTGCCTGCCTTCTCCCCATATCCCTTGACTCCACTAGCCCCTAGAGCTCTATCTAACTCCCTTTTAAATCCATCCAGTGACTTGGCCTCCACTGCCCTCTGCGGCAGGGAATTCCATAAATTCACAACTCTGGGTGAAAATGTTTTTACTCACCTCAGTCTTAAATGACCTCCCCTTTATTCTAAGACTGTGGCCCCTGGTTCTGGACTCGCCCACATTGGGAACATTTTTCCTGCATCTAGCTTGTCCAGTCCTTTTATAATTTTATATGTTTCCATAAGATTCCCCCTCATCCTTCCTCATATGACAGTCCCGCCATCCCAGGGATCAATCTCATGAACCTACGCTGCACTGCCTCAATCACAAGGATGTCCTTCCTCAAATTAGGAGACCAAAACTGTACACAATCTTAGAAGCATATCGAAAATGAACGATGAACTGAAAAATGAAATGAAAACAAGATTTTGCAGTTTGGAAGAAATGTTGAAAGGAATTTCGAGCAAATTGAAGGAAGTTCGAGACAAGCTGATTATGTTACAAGATGAATCTCGTGAACAGAAGGAACAAATTGATAACTTGCGAACCCTGGGCCAGCAGAGAGATTTGAAGATTGAAAAACTGGAACGGAGAATTAATGAAAATACTCGGGATCTCCAGCAATACAAGATAAAAAATATGGATCTGGAAAACAGAAGCTGTCTACTGAATTTGCGAGTTGTTGGTTTGCCGGAAAGTCAAGAAGGAGATAATGTTATAAAATATGCTTCTAAAATGATAAAGGAGACTTTCAACATCGAGCACTATGAAAATCTTCCAATTTTGGATAACGCACACAGGATCGGGAAGAAATCTGGTCCCCAAGATAAACCGAGACATTTGATTGTTCAGTTTCACTTCTTGCAGATGAAGGAGAATATTCTCCAGGCAGCAAAAAAGTTGGGCATGGTTGAATATGAAGGATGCAAGTTTCGGTTTGTTCCTGATTAGAGTCATGAGTTTTTAGAATTAAGAAAGTTTTTCCATAATGTAATGTCTGAGTTGTTTAAGAAAAAGTTGCGCTCTACCTTACTTTATCCAGCTAGACTGCGTAAACGGCTTTAATGGTAACATTTGATTTTTTCACTATCCTCAAGACACTTCCAGCTTTCTCGAGGCTTATGATTGTGAAGCCGTGACCGGGAGCTACTGATAGCTGATTAAGTTATAATTGGAGATTTACTGTTCCTATTTTGACAATATATCATTTTAATGATTAAGAATTTAATTGGTTGAGTTGTTTTTTAAAATTTACTTTCTAGAATTTTAGTATGATGGTGAATCTCTGGAATTCTCTGCCACAGAAGGTAGTTGAGGCTAGTTCATTGGCTATATTTAAGAGGGAGTTAGATGTGGCCCTTGTGGCTAAAGGGATCAGGGGGTATGGAGAGAAGGTAGGTACGGGATACAGAGTTGGATGATCAGCCATGATCATATTGAATGGCGGTGCAGGCTCGAATGGCCTACTCCTGCACATATTTTCTATGTATTCTATGTAAACAACAACTTTTACCTTCTCTAAGATAATGTTAATTTAATGTAATGGTATTATACATTAATTTTAAAGATTTTCTTTGTTAGCCTTTCCATTTAAAAAATTGAAGACAAACAAAGTGAATGCAGTTCTTGTTTTTCATATTTTGACCTTGGATAAATAATATGAAGTCGCTCGTGTTCCACAGCTAACGTGTACATTTTAACCATGACATAAATTTTGTTTTGGCTATTGAGTGGTAAATATGCCTTCTTTTTTTCGTTGGGTGCTGTTGTTAGGAGAGATGGAGGAAGGGAAGGGATTAGGTAGTGTACTGACTGTCTACTGGTCAGTTTCAGGCTTTGCATGGGTGGGTGGGTGGGGGGCTTAGTTTTTTTTTATCTGTGCAGAATCTGAACTACAAAAAAGTCTGAAATGTCGTCACTTCTGGCTCCGCCCTAGATTTTTTTCCTTCCAGTATCATGAACTATTATGCTTTAAGAAATTAACCTTTTACATTCCACATGATTTTTACAAACAATATGGATGAAGTTATTAACTTTCTTTCATGGAATGTGAATGGAACCATTCCATTAAGAGGAATTCTTTTTTAAGTTCTTTGTAGACTAAATGCTCAGATTGTCTTTGTTCAGGAAACCCATGTAAGGCAAGACGACAATCAACGATTTTTCAAGTTTTGGAGAGGACAGCAGTTTCATTCAAATTCACAGGCTATGGTGAAAGGAGTCTCTATTTTTATTGACTCCTCAATTCCGTTTGTACATTATGAAACAATTTCTGATCCATATGGTAGATTTTTGGTGATTACTGGTGTTCTTCATAACCAAAAAGTTGCTATGGTGAATGTTTACGCACCTAATATTGATCACCCTGAGTTTTTTTTTTAAACAGTTAATTGCATCCTTTCCTAATTTAAATTAACATTTTTTTAAATAATGGGTGGAGATTTTAACTGCTGTTTGAACCCCTCGATGGACAGATCTGCATCCGAAGAAAAAAGCTATCTGATCTTTAATAAAATTAACAATAATTTATGCAGATGATCTGTTATTATTCATTTCTAACCCTGAGAAATCTATTCCGGCAATTACTTAATCAATGTAGTCGTTTTTCTGGTTATAAAAACTAAATCTTAGTAAGAGTGAGCTCTTTCCATTAAACAATCTAGTTTCGAATTATGGACAGTTTCCATTTAGATTGACTACCGAATGTTTTACTTATTTAGACATTAAGATTACCAAGAAACACAAGGATTTATTTAAAGCCAATTTTACGCCTTTAATTGACCACATCAAACAACAGTTCACTAAATGGTCACCAATGTCCTTATCTCTAATAGGCCGAATCAATGCTATTAAAATCTTTATCTTACCTAAATTTTTATTTATTTCAGACGATACCAATTTTTATTTCTAACTCTTTCTTTGATATTATTTCCTTATATATATGGCAGAATAAAAATTCCAGACTAAGTAAAAAATACTTACAGAAATAAAAAAAAGATGGTGGTTTGGCACTGCCGTACGTTAGATTTTACTATTGGGCAGTTAATGCTCGCTATTTAACTTTTTGGACAAAGGATTTTGAAGATACCCAATGTCCAGGATGGATAAATCTTGAACGCGAGTCTATGCAAGAGCTATCATTGGCTTCTATTCTAGGGGCCTCGTTACCTTTTACAATTACGAGATTGTATAAATATACGACTAACCCAATATTATGACATACAAAATTGAAACCATATTCGAAGTGTAAGATTTTTGGATTGAATGATTTGATTTTATCGAGTCCTATCATATCTAATTTTTTCTCCCAAACTTCTAGCACTGATCAAGCCTTTCTGTTATGGAAGAGGAAGGGATTAGTAGCTATTCGTGATGTTTTCGGATGGTTGTTTTATGTCTTTTGAACAACTCTCCAATAAGTATAATTTACCCAACACATTTTTTTTAGATATTTACAAATTTGTCATTTTTTGAGGGCTACTCCACCCTTTTTTCCATTACCACATCATACCACATCATCTTGGAAAAAAATATATATTTGAACCCTTATCAGAAGGGCTTAATCACGACTATTTATGAGTTGATTTTGAAATTTAAAAAAGATACATTTGATAAAATTAAGAATGACTGGGAAAGAAAACTTCAAATTACTTTATCTATAGAGAAATGGGAGAGGATTCTTCAATTAGTTAATACTTCCTCAATGTGTGCAAGACACGCTTTGATACAATTCAAGGTGGTTCACAGAGCTCATATGTCAAAAGATGTTAGCTCCTTTTTATCATCAAATAAATGTAATTCTGAAGTGGCCTCATTGACTCATACGTTTTGGTCCTGCACACTTATGGAAAAATATTGGAAATAAATTTTTAATACTATCTCTGTAGTTTTAGGTATTGATTTACAACCTCACCCATTTAGTGTAATTTTTGGGCTACCCATGTTAGATTTTATCCATCTGTTTCGTTCCGCCCATTGGCTGATTGCTTTTACCACATTAATTGCCAGAAGATCTATTTTATTTAAATGGAAAGATTCCAATCCTCCGACCACACTCCATTGGTATTCTGAAACGATATCATGTTTAAATTTAGAAAAAATTAGGAGTGACATTGTTGAACCTTTGGTTAAATTTGATAGGACTTGGGGAAGATTTATTCAACATTTTCATACGACATAAAGTGTCCCCTCCCCAACTGTTATAATAATTTTAACTGGTATACAGTGGAATGGACTTGGCAACAAACAAGGACTTAAATTGTTGAAACTCTTTGCAGCCCAGAACTATAAAACCCCGGATGCTGGAATGTGTGGAACATGGGACCGAACGGGTCCCACTTAGTCTAGTTTAGCAATTGTTTTGTGATCAGTCTTAAGAGCACTTGATGCCATTCATTACAATACGGTGGAGGGAAGGTAACATGGATCGATTTTCACGCATTCTCCAACTTATAGACGCAAGTAAAACATACTTTACCTGGGAATGGCCTATACCACGCTGAAGCAACATCAACCCAGATTGTTGTGCTCAAAGTCTACGCAACGGGACTTAGCAATGGTAAAAGCCACTGCGGCCTCAAATTCCATTCTCTAAACTCTAGCCGATGGCTTCCTCCTTTCAATGACTGCTGCAAGACCAAACAGGATTGACTGGAATCTTAATTCTTGAACATGGATTTCAAGAGTCTTTTGTGGATTTGTACTGGTGTCAGAGGTTATGGGGGGGGGGGGGGGAGGGCAGGAGAATGGGGTTAGGACGGAGAGAAAGATCAGCCATGATTGAAAGGCGGAGTAGACTTGATGGGCCAAATGGCCTAATTCTATTCCTATTTCTTATCACCTTATGATGCATCACGTTCAGATTCGGCCACACTAATACAAGGCCAGCATCTCCCCAGCACTGCAAACTAAAGCTTATTAACCATGTTCAACCTCAAGCCAGATCCTGTTCACTCATCACCTGTCTCTGCAACCTGTGTTAACCCTCCACCTATATGCAGCTTCAAGTATTGAACTTCCACAATCCACAATGAAGGAATTCCCCAATATCCATGTGTAGTATGGGGTCAAATTTTGCCTAATAAGCCTCATGTGAAATGCCTTCATGCCATTACAGGCACTATATTTCTGTAGCTTTTAAGTCATTCATAACTCTGCTCTGTATGCGTTAATTCACTATATAACAGGGGCTATTTTCCAATATAATTCACATTCACCCAAAACCTCTGGGGTCAGAGACCTACTTGGGATCCCTCCCAGTCAGCTTATTTCAAAATCTTTCCAATGGTCCAACCTACCCCCAATTTATTCAACACCAGTCTCCTCCACCTCTATAATCCTGCAGTCTCGTTCCTCCTCCTGTATATCGGACTTCAATCACCTCACTCGATTAGCTGTCAAGACCTTAAGCTCTGCATTTCTTCCCAAAGTTTCTGCTTGTCAGCCTCCCACGGCTCCAACTTTCAAGACTCTCTTGGACCAAGTTTTGATCTGCTCTCCTAGTAACCCATGTGTCCTGGTATCAGTATTCCACATGATGAAATATATATGGGAATTCCTTGTGAAGTGCTTGCAACATCTTTGGCCTATACAAAGATGTGAGTGCCGCAGCACTGTTGGACATAAAGAATATCTACATTCAGCAATGCTGCATCCCGGGCAGTATTAACCAACTCAGTCTCCCTCGACAAAGGAAAAACCATCTGTTGCTGCAGCACTGAGGAAATGCACACAATTTGCACAGGGTACCAAGCTCACGTGACAGAACGTGATTTTTGTGCTATTTATGAAAAGAAACCAACAATTTTGTGGTTAACAGCATTAATGTGGCACTGAAACTCATTGATCAAAGAAATCCTAGTTTCAGTTCCTGGTGGGTGTAGGATGTGGCTGGCAACTGGAAAACCACAAGACACCTTGTGCTGGTCCAGCACTACCTGTTGCGCCAGGGGTAACTGCCTATCAGTTATTTGCTTGTCTCCGCTTAAAAGTCATTTCCTTTATGTTGCTGAGGCAAACCTAGTAAGGCATGCTCACTGCCTATATCTCAAAGAATGAACGCCTGAAATCTCAGTCTAAGTGGGAGGTGGTGCATACCAAAGTTGCATTCAAAGCAAGAGGGTAAAATAAAAAGATACAATCAAGAAAAGTATTTTGTACATAAAAGGGAATGGATAACAAAGTCCGTTAAAGCACAAACAAGGAAGTGTTGAGTAGGCAGCCCTGCTGATAGACCCAGTTTTGTTTTGTCTGCATGTATTATTTTTCATGTTCAACCAATGTGGTTATGAACAATATTTTTATAGGCTTTAAAGATTTGGTTAGGTGTAGATACGAAAAATCTATTTATTCTGATTTTTGGGATGTGGAAAATAACAGAAGTGTATCACATTACAACGCCAGAGTAAATAAAAGAGAAATCAGAGCTGGGAATGCAGTGGAGACCTGTTACTTCTTGTCAATTCCTCAGGATCCAGGATGATCTGCTTCAACTCCAGCTCTGAAGTGAGAACATTTAACATAGAACAGTACATCAGAAGAACAGGCCCTTCCTGCCCACAACGTCTGTGTCGAACACGATATCGAGGTCAACTCCTGTCTGCCTGCACATAGCTAATATCCCTCCATTCCCTGCATATTCACAAACATCTCCAAAAGTCTCTTAAAATCCTCCAACATATCAGTCTCAACCACCCCGTGCAGTACATTCCAGGCACTCATCACCCTATGTGTAAAAAAAACATGCCCCACACATCGCCTTTAATAGGGCTCTCTTTTTTCCCTGTTGCCAGCCAGGCAACCTAGGCAGCTTTTTAAGTTGCCAAACAACCGTTTACATGGTCATTTAAGAAGGCCTGCATGACGCGTGCGATAATGTGCTCGAAGTGCGTAGTTACCAGTCGGAATTATGCTCAATGAAGCATTCACATATTATTTCTGCTTCAAATAAAGTCACAAACTACACATATTCACCAATCGAGACATGATATATACCACAATGACAAGCAGAAAGATTATAATACAGAATCTCAACTCTTCTTACACGTTGCAATGAATGCAATTTCTATTATTCCTTTCCACTTCCAAACAAAAATGTGGTTGGATTATTCAGCATATGATCAACCTCGGTGACACCAAGCGCAGGCTTGGCGATCACTTCGCACAACACCTACACTCAGTTCGCAATAACCAACCTGATCTCCAGGTGGCTCAGCACTTCAACTCCCCCTCCCATTCCAAAACCGACCTTTCTGTCCTGGGCCTCCTCCATGGCCAGAGTGAGGCCTACTGCAAATTGGAGGAGCAGCACCTCATATTTCACTTGGGCAGTTTACACCCCAGCGGTATGAACATTGACTTCTCCAATTTCAGGTAGTCCTTGCTTTCTCCTCCCCTTCTCAGCTCCCCCTCAGCCCACTGTCTCCACCTCTTCCTTTCTGCTTCCCACCCCCCCACCCTCACAACAGTCTGAAGAAGGGACTCGACCCGAAACGTCGCCTATTTCCTTCGCACCATAGATGCTGCCTCACCCGCTGAGTTTCTCCAGCATTTTTGTCTACCCATTCACACAAGTTCTGTTATCCCACTTTCCTCACCCATTCCCTACACATTAGGGACAATTTTACAGAGACAAGTTAACTTACAAAGCCAATGCGTCTTTGGGATGTGGGAGGAAACCCACACGCTTGCAGGGAGAATGTGCAAATTCAACACAGACAGTGCCCGAGGACAGGATCGAACACAGATCTCTAGCGTGTGAGGCAGCAAGCCCACCAGCTGTGCCATTATATTTTATTTTCCAACACATAAACAATGATACGTTGATAACTTTGGTTACTAAAAAAATGAAAATATCAATTTTCAGTCTTAAATCTCTAAGTGATGCTATGTCCCCCTTTACAGCTACTGTAGGTTTTAATTCAGTTCAAGACTAGGGGGCAGTACATTGGCCATAAAGTTGCTGCCTAAAAGTGCCAGAGACCCGGAAATGATCCTGAATATGGGTGCTGTCTGTATGGAGTTTGTTTCTTTTCCCTTTGATCACATGGGTTTTCTCCAGGGTGCTCTTGTTTCCTTCCACATTCCAAAGGTGTGCAGGAGCCCTTTTTAGACCCTACTCACAACGTAATAGTTTCCTTTTGTCCAGAGATTCTGTCTGATCTGTTGAGTTACTCCAGCTTTTTGTGTCTATCTTCAGTGTGTGTGTGTGTGTGTGTATATATATATATATGTATGTACATATATATACACTGTTTTCTTTTCTCGTTTATAACATTGTTTACAGAGTACTATGTTTACATATTCTGTTCTGCTGCTGCAAGTCAGGATTTCATCGTTCTAACTGAGACGCAAGAGAATAAAACAATCTTGATTTTTGACTTGCGCCGCTAATATCTATATTACTAAAAGTCTGAACTTGACCGCTTTTGGCTCGCTGTGTTGTGATTTCCGAGAGAACGCCGCAACCTACGGCCATCATTTTTGGCCACCTTGCTCAGAGCCCCCCTCCGCCTTCCGGGACCGGAGGATTTTTCCCATCGATGAAAAATCAGAGATATATTAATGTTTTTTAAAAATTCCCCATTCTCTCTGCTGCCCCCGCTGGCGGCGGGAGGGGGGGGGGCGGGACTATAAAACCCGTAAAGTGTAGTCCCTCACTCAGTCTCTGCCAGAACCATGAAGCGAGAGGGTCACGGCTCTGAGCTGCAAATAACACTGAACGCACGTCAACTTCACGGTGAGTCCCCTCGATGCGGCTGTAAGGTGGCTGCTGCCCAATTGTTTGCCTCGCCTTATAAACAAGTTTGTGTTCACAAAATGAATTTTGGTTGTCGGGTGGCTGCTGCCCAATTGTTTGCCTTGGCTTGGCTTTTAAAATCGTTGCAACAGTTGGCTGCCAGCCCAAGAATCCATTCGGCCCACAATGTCTATACTAGCCCTCTGGAAACCAGTACCTTCGGCCCGCAAAACCCATACGAGCACAACAGAAAGCCCCCCCCCCGGTGAGCAATATTGGAATTGGTGGAGAGGTGGAATATTGCGTTGGTGACCAGCCCTCCCATGTGATGCCGGGACTCAACGGGTCCCATTTAGTCTAGTGTGGGATAGAACTAGTGTACGGGTGATCGGTGGAATAGTCTTCACCCTACCATAGTTACCCAACCAGACGCAACTAAATTTAAGGTAGCTCTTTCCCCCCCAAGAACCATTTTTTGCTTAAGTCCAAGTCAAGAGAGTTTTGTCATGTGTCCCAGATAGGACAATTAAATTATTGCTTGCTGCAGCACAACTAAAAGTTCAGTGTGTCTATATACCATAGACCATATATATACACACAATAAATAAACAGATAAAGTGCAATAGGCTGTTATTTTTCAGAGTTTGGAGATTGGTGGTGAAGGATCCACTCCAGTTTAAATTCCATTTGGAATATTTTTGGAAGACCAGGAAAACAAGAAGCAAGAGTTACTCCAGCGAGTTACTCCAGCACCAGGGAGTGATTCTGCGTTGGTTTTCAGCGGTTGCGACGAGCGGACAGCAATGGTGGCCAGATCTCATGGCATGGCATGGCTTTTAGGTTGCCCGGCGGGACTTTAGGTTGCCATTGGCACCCGGGCAACCGTTAATTTCGAGCCCTGCTTTAACCTTTGACCCTTTCATCTCATACGCGCTCTTGTATTAAATTTTTCCATACTGGGAAAAAGGTTCCAATTATCTACTCGGTGTATGCCTCTTGTTATTTTACATACATCTATCGGGTCTCCCTGCAACCTCCAGCGTTCCAGAGAAAACAATCCAAGTCTGTCCAACCTCTCCCTGTAGCCAATACCCATTAATCCATGCATTGTTCTGGTAAATCTCCTCCGCACACTTTCCAAAGTCTCCACATCCTTTCTGTAATGGAGTGACCAGGACTGCATACAATACTCCAAATTCTGGGGTTTG